>NW_003852454.1:11338421-11342248 GCF_000181295.1 Otolemur garnettii | reverse complement strand
TAATTATTTGGTCTTCAAAACTTCTCTATTGATGTACTTCTCTTCTAAGTCAATGAGTTGACTGTCATGTGGACACATGATAACAATCTCTCCTCTGACATCTATGCTCAGTGAGGAGTGACATGTCTCTCTCTCTCTCTTTTTTATCTTTCAGAACCCAGTTTACACCCACTTCCCTGACATTGCCAGGCCCCACTAGCGAACCTTCTTTGACTTTAAATACCACACACTACAGACCAAGTGACACAGGACATATTATATGCTATTTTGTTTGCTGAAGATCTATTTATTTAATTTTCATCAGCATAATTTGAATGTAAAATCCTTGAGAACCAATGTTTGTAAACTATTCTGAATGTAAATGACTTAAATCCATAGAGCTTCAAAAAAGAGGTTGGACTGGGGGGTAGTGTAAGATAGTAGGCTAAAAACATCTCCTTGGCAACCTTTCTGTGATGAGACTGGAGAGAGAAAGCTCCAGCTATCTCTGACTGGCGTATCCTGCCCAGAAATATAATGTTGGGGATACAGTGCAACAGGAGACTCTAGAAGCCAAGGAGGAGGTCAGGAGGAATAGAAGACCAGCAAAGAAGGTGAGTGACTGGGGGTGGGCAGAGGCCAGGAAGACTAGACAGGGAAGGCCTGTCCTGCAGTTTGTTTGGACTTGGATGCTCACTGGAGCAGCCTTAGAAGGGCTTACTTGAGTAAGTGAACTTAATGAGAACCTGTCAGTCAGGATTGAACCACTGGGTAGGGTAGAGCTCTCATTGCTTTGGCTGCTAGTAGGGCACTACCATTGAAGGAGGGTGGCTGAAGAGGAATAGCTTGCAGGATCCTAGTGTGAAGTTGGCTCTGGCACACTTGCTGAGCTTGGCATCCATCCTTGGAGGGAGCTGTGCAGCTTCTGCTCTCCTGAAAAGCCAATTCGTGACAAGTGGGCTATGCTTGGAAGTCAGGGTATATCTCCTAAGTACTCTGGCAAGAACTTCAGGCTCCCAACTCTGTGGGAATTGAATGCTAGCTAAGCAATCAAGCCTTGATTGAGGGTAAATAAATCAAGAAGACAGGACAGGGTCTCCTTGGCAACTAGATAGTGCCTTGAAACCCATATCTTACACAGCGGAATCAGCATGTGTATTTTGCATGCCCTAACACCACAGTGCTATCTGCTCTCCAGAAAACATACTGCAATGTTTTTCAACTTTCTTCCTTAGTTTTTTTTTGTTTTTGTTGTTGTTGTTGTTTGTTTCATTGCTTTACTTTGTTTTATTTATTTATTTTTTCATTTCTACTTCCCTCAATAATAAGAGATCCATTTTTGCTGCAGTTTTTGTGGCCCTTTTATTTTTTCTTTCTTTTCTATTTGTCTCCTTTCTTCCCTCTTTTTGTAGAGTTTATTTTTTACTTTTTTCATCTATCCCATATAAATTTCCCAAACAACTAAAATATCCCTTTTTACCTAGCCTTTCTCTAAGGCCTGGGCTTGAGTTTCACAGCATTAGCTTGGCTCATGAAGGCCTTGAGCCCCTGGTCTAGGGTGCCTTTCTAGCTTTGACCTTGGACAGGATGGTGCTGTTTTGATCCCACTCTGACATACTACTAATTTTATTCTATAATTGGCTGAGGTGGGGTTTCTGCCTTTTCTCAGGCTGGTAAAGAGCTTCTGACTTTGAGGGAACCTCCCAGACCAGTCCTCTACAGTTCTAAAACTGCAGATGTTGGTCAAAGCCCCTTGCTGAACACCACTATTATTCCCATCTCTCTTTTTATGATCTTCTTTCCTTTAAAAAAAAATTCTCTTTCATCCTCCCCCTTTATTTTTTATTCTCCTTTTCTTTCTTTTCTCCTCTTTACCCTTCTCTTCCTTTTGGTCTTATATGAAAAGAACACTCCATCACCTAAGCACAGAGACAAGAGAATTTAAAGAAAAGGAGGAAGGGAGAAGAAAAAGTAGGGAATGGATGTGAACAAGAAGAAAAGACACATGAGAAAGAACTAACAGAAAAATTCTGGCAAAATGAAAAACCAGAATAGATAAGTGTCTTCAAGAGATCATGAGGTAACTACAGCAGAGGATTATACCTATAAAGAAATAATGGAAATGACAGAAAGGGAAATTAAAATATCAATGCAAAAACAATGAAGTAATAAAAGAGAAAATGGAAAATAATCAAAAGGAAATCCCTAAACACACTCAAATAATGAATGAAATATAAAGAAATTAGAAAGGATATAGTGGATCTTAAGGAACTGAGCATCAATCAGGGAACCTATAGATGGAGTAGACAGTATTAATAACAGATGAGACCATGAAGAATCTCAGAGCTAGAGAATAAAGCTCTTGAGCTAATCCAGGCATTTAAAGAGGAAGAAAAGAAGAGGAAAAACAGAGAGCTCACTTAGAGAATTATGGGACTTCATGAAGCATTCAAACATATAGATTACAGGTATCCCTGAAGGATAAGACTACATCCCAAAGGAATGTAAGCCATTCTGGAGTATATCATAAATGAAAATATCCCAAGTATCACCCAAAATTCTGAAAAACTCATTTTAAAGGAATATTGAACCCCAGGTCATCTCAACAAAAACACAAAATCTCCAAGACACATTGCAATGGACCTATCCAAAGTCCAGACAAAATAGAAAAATCTTCAAGCAGCCAGGAGTAAGAGCCAATTAACCTATAGGGGCAGATCCATCACAATAATATCTTGGCGTATCTCAAGATCTAATGTGTTCTGTGTATGCCTATTAAACACAGTTGTTCTAGGGTCACATTGTTAATATTGAATAGTGGATTATTCAGGTGAAACCTTTCAAACCAGAAGAGAATGGTCATCTACCTTTAACCATATATTTTCTTTAACTTTTTCAAATTAATATGATGTTATGAAATTTAGGTTACATTGTTCTCACTTCCAGGGTAAAGTTCTATCTGTGAAAGAGCCCCCCACCTAAGGGACATGTTATACACTCTCACACTGTGCACAATAGTTGAGATCCCACCTCATGCCCTCCCTCCTTGTACTTTTAACAATCTTAAACAAAACAATTTTCAACCTAGAATTCTGTACCTTGCTAAACTAAGCTTCATATTTGATGGACAAATAAAATATTTTACTGACATGCAAACATCAAGGAAATTTGCCACAACAAGACCACCTCTACAGGAAATACTCAGACCTATTTTCCACACCAACAATCACAATGGACCACCAGAAAACTAAATACCCAGAAAGAAATGGGCAAAATATAGTTTCCATGATGGCATAAAGGATCAAACTAAGCAATAAACTTTCACAAAATAAGATGAAACCACTCCACCAGATTTATCAATTATCTCAATAAATGTAAATGGCTTGAATTCCTCACTGAAGAGGCACAGACTGTCAGGTTGTATAAAAAAGCTCAAGCCATTTGTATGATGTCTTTAGGAAGCACAACTAACCTCACAGAACAAAATGAGACTCAGGGTGCAGGGTTGGAAAACCAGTATTTCAGGCAAATGAAACTTAGAAGAAAAGAGGGGATCCTATTTTCAGACACAAGTGAATTTAAAGAAACTAAAAAAAGACAAAGATGGTCGCTTCATACTGCTAAAAGAAAAAATAGAACAAGAAGACATTTAATTTCTAAACATTTATGCATCTAGCATAAATTCTGCTAGATTTATGAAACAGACATTGATTAGTCTAAACAACACCATAATATCTGGGAACTTTAAAACCCCTCTTCTGGAATTGGACAGATCCTCTAAATAGAAACTAAACAAAGAAACAAGGAACTTAAATGAGGCCCTACAACAACTGGGCTTAATAGGCATA
>NW_003852454.1:11336036-11337660 GCF_000181295.1 Otolemur garnettii | reverse complement strand
AAAAAAAAAAAAAACAACTTTATCATAGAGGAAGTAAGATGGCCAACTAGAGGTCCTTTTAACAGAGGATCTAGTCCAGAGGAGAGATAATGGACAGAATGAACTCAATGAAGCTGAATGTGTGCTGCTGAGCTAAGAAAGAAGATAGATAAATGTACATCATCTCTGCTGAGGCAAGCTGTGACTTCAAGAAAACAAATTCCAGGTACAAAGCCCATCACCAAGCAGGAGGCTTGCTGTATTCTCTCTGCAAGCAAGCAGGGAACAAAAGACCTCCTATTTTACCCCACAAGAGAGAGCTCCTAAACACAGGACTCCTTTTCCAGGGAGGTTCCACTTGTGAGAAGATGATTTTTCTGACAGCATTCTGATAACTAGAATCCACAGAGAGCTCAAATTAATCAATAAGAAAAGAGTAAACAATCCCATTTGTTTGTGGACAAGATAAATTTGAACAGATACTTCTCTGAAGATGGCAAATGCATGGTCTACATGAGAAATGCTCATCATCTTTAATCATCAGAGAAATGCAAATCAAAACAACTTTGAAACTTCAGTAAGAATAGCCCACATCACAAGATCCCAAAACTACAGATGTTGGTGTGGATGTAGAGAGAAAGGAATATTTCTACACTGCTGGTGGGACTGCAAACTAATACAGACTTTTTGGAAAGAAGTATGGAGAATTCTCCAGGAACTAAAAATTAACCTACTGTTTGATCCTGCAATATCATTACTAGGTATCTACCCAGATGAACAAAAATCATTTCACAATAAAAATATTTTCACCATAATGTTTATTGCAGCCCAATTCACAATAGCCAAGTAGTGGAAGCAGCCTAAATGCCCATCTACCCAGGAATGGATAAACAAATTGTGATATATGTATATCATGGAATACTATGAAGTCATAAAATAGAAGGAGACTTTACATCTTGCATGTTTACCTGGATGGAGCTGGAACATATTCTTTTTAGTAAAGTATCTCAAGAATGGAAAAAAAGTATCCAATGTACTCAATACAATTATGAAACCATTATATGAACACATAATATAATAACACACCATTATATTACACATTCATACAAATGATAGAACACAAAGATAGTTCAGAAAGAATGAAGGTTGGGAGTGAGAAAGAAGGGGATTGGAGAGGACCACTGGAGGAAGGGTATTTGGTGGGATCTCACCTAATGTACTCAATGTAAGGGTATATTTCAAAACAACTAAGAATATATTATAAATGTTTTATCACAAAAATAAGTGAGGTGATGATTACATTAATTAGTTTGATTTAAGCATTCCACATCATCACATTGAACCTTATAAATGTAGATAGTTATGATTTAAGAAAAATTAAGTTAAAAAATAATAATTCTTTATTTTGTATGGCACCAGAAAAAAACCATATAGCCAAGGTAATCCTAAGTAATTAAAACAAAGTTGGAGGCATCACTCTTACAGACTTCAGGATTTATTACAAGTCCACACTGATCAAAAAAAGCATGGCATTGGCAAAAAAGTAGACACAAGGATGTATGGAACCAAATTGGAAACAAAGAGATGAAACCAGTCTGTTATAAACATCTGATCTTTGATAAACCAAACAAAAGCATACACTGGG
>NW_003852454.1:11332370-11333762 GCF_000181295.1 Otolemur garnettii | reverse complement strand
GGAATTGCAGGATCAAATGGCAGGTCTATATTTAGATACCTGAGTGTTCTCCAAACTTCTTTCCAAAAGGAACGTACTAGCTTGCATTCCCACCAGCAGTGCAGAAGTATTCCCTTTTCTCCACATCCATGCCAACATCTGTAGTTTGGGGATTTTGTGATGTGGGCTACTCTTACTGGAGTTAGATAATATCTCAAAGAGGTTTTGGTTTGCATTTCCTGATGATTAAAGAAGATGAGCATTTTTTCATGTGTCTGTAGACCATGCATCTGTCTTCTTCAGAGTAGCTTCTGTTCAAGTCTCTTGCCCACAATGAAATGGGATCACTTGTTCTTTTCTTATTAATAAGTTCGAGTTCTCTGTGGATTTTGGTTATTAGACCTTTGTCAGAAATATACCCTGCAAAAATCCTCTCCCAGTATGAGGGTTGTCTGCTTGCTTTACTTACTGTGTTCTGGGCAGTGCAGAAGCTTTTTAGTTTGATTAGATCCCAGTAATGTATTTTTGAAGTTGCTTCACTTGCCTGGGGGATCCTCCTCATAAAGTATTCTCCCAGGCCTATGTTTTCAAGTGTTTCTCCTGCATTCTCTCCAGGAATCTTTATAGTTTCATGTCTTAAGTTTAAACCTTTTATCCAGTGAGAGTCAATTTTTGTTAATGGTGAAAGGCGTGGGCCCAGTTTCAGTCTTCTACAAGTTGCCAGCCAATTCACCCAGCACCATTTGTTAAAAATACATAATTCTTGAATGGCCAGACATTGATAAACATTCTCAAGAATTAAGATCAGCCAGGGAAACATGACATCATTAAAGGAACTGAATAAGATCCCAGTAACTAATTTCAGAGTGATGGAGATACGC
Source organism: Otolemur garnettii (assembly GCF_000181295.1). Taxonomy (NCBI): domain Eukaryota; kingdom Metazoa; phylum Chordata; class Mammalia; order Primates; family Galagidae; genus Otolemur; species Otolemur garnettii. The sequence continues at coordinate 11,332,902 of NW_003852454.1, read as the reverse complement.
AAACTTTCAGACAAAAAAATTCACAATTGTGATCCTGAAGAAGCTCAATGAACTACAAGACAACACAAAGAAGGAATTTAAACGTCTCTCAGAAAAACATTAGCAAAGAGATTGAAATATTTAAAAAAAAAATCATGCAGATATTCTGGACCTTAAGAATTCAATTAACAAATTGAGAAATGTCTCAGAATCTCTCAATAGCAGAACTGACCAAGCAGGAGAAAGAATTAGTGAGCTTAAAGACAGGCTATTTGAACATACATAGTCAAAGAAAAATAAGAAAAAGAATGAAAAAGAGTGAAGCATGCCTATGAGATACAGACAAATAGCTGCAAAAAGGCAAATCTAGGAGTTGTTGGCCTTAAAGAGGAGGTAGTAAGAGAGATGAGAGTAGAAAGTTTATTTACAAAAATACCAGAGAACTTTCCAAATGTGGAGAAAGATATCCATGTTTAAGCATGAGAGTGTCATAGATTGCCAAGCAGATTTAACAAACAAGAATACCTCAAGGCATTTAAATAATCAAAATCCC
>NW_003852454.1:11328710-11331630 GCF_000181295.1 Otolemur garnettii | reverse complement strand
TCAAAAAATCTATGCCAGATACAGAAAAAATATGAAGCAAAGAATTAAAATGCAGTAATAGAGAAAACCATTTTTACTTTTTATTTTATTTTATTTTACTTTTTGTGAGACAGAGTCTCACTATGTCACCCTTGGTAGAGTGCTGTGGCATCACATTTCACAGCAACCTCAAACTCTAGGGCTTAAGTGATTCTCTTGCCTCAGCCTCTATCCCAGTTACCTGGGATAGAAAACCACTTTTAAAAGGTAGACAAGAAGGAAGTAAAAAAGAGAGGGCCTGGAAACAACCAGAAATCAAATATCATGACAGTAATCATTCCTTACTCATCAGTAATAACATTGAATGTGAATGGACTAAACTCTCCAAACAAAAGACTTAGAGTGAATGAATGGATTAAAAAAGCAGAACCAAGCCATATGGTGCCTGCAAGGAACATAATTCACCTATTAACAGACACAGACTGAAAATAAAGGGATGGAAAAGATGCTCCATGCAAATGGAAACCACAAATGAATAGGAATAGCTATATTTCTATCTTATAAAATATATTTCTAAATAAACATTTTAAAAAGAGACAAAGAAACTCATTATATAATAATAAAATAACCAATCCCACAAAAGGATATACACTTAACAATTCTATATATACACCCAACACTGGGGCACTTAGATATGTTGATATAAAGCAAATATTACCAGAGCTAAAGAAAGAGACAGACCTCAACACAAAAAGTCATTGGAGACCTCAACACTCCACCTTCAGCTTTGGGCAGATTATCCAGATAGAAAATCAGCAAAGAAGCATAAGACTTCTTTGCACTGCAGACCTGGTGGACCTGGCAGATACTAACAGAACCTTTCATCCAACATTTGTGGAATACATGTTTTCCTCCTCAGCTCAGGGATCATTCTCAAAGATAGACCATAAGTTAGGTCACAAAACAAGACTTTAAAAATGCAAAAAAATTGAAATCATGCCCAGTAGTTTATTTTGACCACAGTGGAACAAAACTAGAAATCAGTAACATGAGGAACATTGGAAAATATCCAAACACCAGGACATTAAGTAATTTGCTCCTGAACAACCAGTGGGTCAACAAGGAAGGGAATTTTAAAACTTCATGAAACAACTGAAAATGAAAATATACAATATCATATCTTAGCCCTCTCTCTAAGATTCACTGATTAAATGAACAGGCTCATGGGTTTGTCTGGGTTTGACTCTCATTGCCACTAAAAGACAATGTTATGGTGGGAGATTGTTTTAATTCTAAGTGCTTTAGTTTTGTCATCTATAAGATGAGGATAATAGTATTATGTATGCCTTAAGACTAATGGGGAGAGGAAAGGAGTATATACAAATAAATAGCACAGCAGGGCCTGTTACATAAATGATTCATAAATACTGTTATCATTCTCTATTGTTTTCATATTGTCACATGCTTCTTCATTACAATAATTAATTTCCATATACATGAAATCGGATTCATGTTCAAAGCCTAAAATAACACTACCTCTGAGTCTCTTCACTCCAAAAAATGGTACTAACATTATTTAAATTACTACACCATATACAGAAAAAATAAGAAGCAAAGAATTAAAATGCACTACCAGAGGTGGTGCCTGTGTCTCAGTGAGTAGGGTGCTGGCCCCGTGTACTGAGGATGGCAGGTTTGAACCTGCCCCTGCCAAAACTACAACAAAAAAATAGCTGGGCATTATGGCAGGTGCCTGTAGTCCCAGCTACTTGGGAGGCTGAGGCAAGATAATTGCCTAAGCCCAACAGCTCGAGGTTGCTGTGAGCTGTGGTGCCAGAGCACTGTACCAAGGGCAACAAAGTGAGACTCTGTCTCAAAAAAAAAAAAAAATATATATATATATATATATATATACACACTACCAGAGAAAATCATTTTTAAAAGGTAGACAAGAATGAAGGAAAAAAGAGAGGGCCTGAAATCCAGAAATCAAATAACATAACAGTAATCAGTCCTTACTTAAGGCCAAATTTAAAATAATCTTTAGATTCTTGTTTTCTTTCAGCTCATTTTGGTAAGTTCCTAGCACTCATATCCCTTGTACCTTTCTTCCTTCTTTGCTTGGTATTTTGGCCTTCAAATATTTGATGAAATCCTTATTATGTAAAAATTATCATTTACAAGTTCTGACAATTAAGTTCGTAAACTCCACCCAGAAAAAGTGCTACCTACCTTATTGCTGAACATCACTATGGTCACCTTCAAAGTACTCCCCTTGGGAACCTGTGCACAAATGCCAGTGCCTAGTCTACCCATGAAAGCAATTTTGGAACTCTTTTTCTTAAACGACCATCTCAGCTTCTGTTGTATAGCACAAAAAACATGCAGCAAAAGTGATGACTGCAACTCAGCAAGGCACCACCATGCATCAACACGAACACAGCAGCAAGACACTGATATACCAAAGTTATGAGATCTTACCCAGTTGTTTGTACAGTGCCGGTAAAGTAAGCACATAGTGGAATGTTCACAGACTTAATTGTTAGACTGTGTGAATGTTAGGGGTGATGTTTCAGAATGTTAATCTCAATTTCTATACACATGAGAACTGAAGATTACTAGAGAAGAGTAGAGAGGTGAAATGAAGACAATTTTAGACTTTTCATTTTTAAGCTCAGTGGTTGTGATAAATTTCCCAAAAAGCTGGATATGGGGATAACAATAAAGTGATGCCCTGAAGCAGGATAAATTTGCTGTTCAGTATTTATGCCAGAAAAAAAAAAAAACTGCTTATCTCATGAGGGAAGTTTTTAGTTAGCTATGTCATACGTAAAATACAATTCCAGGACATGGAACATAGATTGGTTAACTCAGTATTTTGACAGATACTGAAAATGGGAAAGGCCTCAATTCTTACATTTTAATTATTCTTCTATGTTAA
>NW_003852454.1:11315533-11328212 GCF_000181295.1 Otolemur garnettii | reverse complement strand
TTTTTTTTTTTTTTTTTTTGGATGGGCATAATAACTTTATACTAGACATGTAGGTAAATGTTGCCCCTATTTTGTATGGTTCTGTGAAAATCACAAATCAGTTAACATGACTAAAGTATTTACATAATGCTTGCTACACATTAGGTGTTCTGAGCTCAATTATTATTACTATTATGTAATATATGCAAATGATTGTCTCCTAATAATTGTTCCACCAATGATAGCTCTTATTATTACTCTCCTCTGACTTTCTTTTCAGCTCTGTTTGTTTTGTAGCGCAACTTAGTTGGCATGACAAAAAAAGTAGGAAGTAGGGTAGTCAGTTAGATTTACATATTTTTTTCCATTTCCCTTCCTCATTTAAGAAACATATATGAACCCTTAATAATCTATTGTTCTTTCATTCACTTATTCCGAGAGTCACTTATTTAATAAATATTTATTGACTACTTGTTCAATAGATATGTATTGTAAATAACATATATGTGTGTTTATAATAATCCAGCATAGAGATGGGAATATACAGAGTAACTAATAAATATTTATCAGATAAGTGATTCTAGGAATAAATCAATGAATGAACAAATGGATTATTAAGGGTTCATATGAGTTTCTTAAGCCAGGAGAAGAATGGAAAAAAATTATGTAAATATACCTGACGACCCTACTTTCTTCCTTTTCTTATCATGTATATATGCTCACATGAAAATAATTGGCTACATAGGAACTACGGCATTCATTTTATTGATGAGAAAAACTAAGGGAGAAAAGAATAATACTGCAGTGGTTCCTTGGGAGCTCAGCACATCTGACTCTAAACCTGGACTCCTCTCACTTCCCCTGCTGCCTGTGGCACAGTGTTTATCTGCTAGGTTACCCAAAACAGGCACAGAACTGAGTCAATCACATTCTACAAATAAGAACATACAATCTTCGAAGGATGATTCCTCTCTGTAACATCTGTGTACATGAAAGCTTTATGATTTCCCCAAATTAGAATTCTTGCTTCTAAAAATCCAGTTTTTGAAAGTTATATTATCGGAGGCTAATTCAGCAGACACAGGTAACCTCTGAAACCACTATTTCTCCTCCAAAATGGTGTTTGCTGCTGTATTAATGGTACTCTCTGCACTATTGATCAGTTCAGCTGGCTGATTGATTTGATTCGATTGTCAACACAGCTATGGCAACCAGATGCATCATTTTGTTTTTCCAGTTGAGTGTTGAACAAACACAGCCATAGTTTACAAAGGGAGTAACCAACTCCTAGACTAGCTCTGTGAAGACATGAATTGTTGAAAAGCTGATTCCTTCATTGAATTATCTGTTGTATATGATGGTCTTATAAAGTTATGCATATTTTGTGTCCTGGTGATATTAGTTACCCTAAAGGGAAGACAATAAGAAATATTTTTCTCCTGAACTTACTTTCCATCAAAACATGAAAATACCTAGAATTTCATTTTTTTTTTTTTTTTTTGAGACAGAGTCTCAAGCTTGTCCCCTTGGTAGAGTGCCCTGGCATCACAGCTGAGAGCAACCTCCAACTCCTGGGCTCAAGCGAGTCTCCTGCCTCAGCCTCCCAAGTAGCTGGGACCACAGGAGCCTGCCACAACGCCCGGCTCTTTTTTGCTGCAGCGTCATGGTTGTTTGGCGGACCTGGGCTGGATTCAAACCCGCCACCTTGGGTGTATGTGGCTGGCGCCTTAACCACTTGAGCCACAGGCGCCGAGCCAATTTCATTTCTTTTAATCCTTGGACCATATTCCTTTCAATGAAGCAGGAGAGCAGAGACAGGTGCCTGAAGGGAGCAGTGATAGTGAAGGTTTATAGGCAAGTGCTGTGACCTCTACTTTCTTTTCTACAAAGGCAGCTGATATCTAGGCTGGACTCTGCTTGGTGATTTTACATTAATTTTAATTGGCCATCAGAATTGTACACGAGGGCAATTTTGTTATTTTGGTTTTCTTTAATTTATTTTTACACTATTTACTATATTTCCTAAGTAGTATTCAGGAATACATACTCAAGATTTTTAATTCACTTAGACATATTCAGAGAGACAGAATGCCTTGGGTTTTAAATATAAGCTATTTAAAGATTACTCATGAATCTTTAAACTCAATGTATTTTTGATAAAATATATTTAAATAAGCATACTTGCAGGAAATCTATGGTTATGCTTTGTATTCTTTATGCTTTTCTATATTCTCCAGATTTTACAATGAGCATTAGTTTTATTAGGAAAAACATTATACTTACTTGTTTGAAAAAGTAGAAAGCTTAGCAGGTAATACCACTCATTCCATGTTCTTGCTTAGGATGCAAAGTTGTAGAGAAGATAATCCATAACATAAATCTATTTTCAACATAATTTTAAAGTGTGGAATAAAAAAATACAAGGACAATAAATAAATCATTATTTTTCTCTCTTTCATAACAAAATATTGTGGATTATTACTTGGAATCCATAATAACAGTGACATGAAAACACAGATTATTTTTTTTTCTTCAACATACTCTCCAACAGATAGGGACCATTTCCTCAATAAAACTTGGCTTTAGCATCATCCAGGATCTATCATGTCCCTTAAAACGTAGTGTTCACAACCACTTGATGTGTCCTGTCTTTCAATTAATTCCTTCTAAGGCTTTCCTGATTTTCATTGCATGTGTGATCTACACTTTATCGTGAGATCCTGCTCCTGCATTGTAAACTAGCTTCATAAATGAAACAACATTGCATATCCAGAAGGTGTATTCCATAAAATGTATTTCAGGTTTCCTTTCAGGCTCACACTCTACCTAAAGGTGCCTTCTGCATCCTCATTGAACAATCAGGACAACGGCCCATAACTTTCACATCATTATCCCTTTTTTGAGGTCACATTTTAATAAGAAATATTCTTATGAGAGAAAAATCTACCTACCCCCAGACGTTCTTGTCTTTCAAGGGTTGCTCTTACTACTTAGTAATTTGTACATGTCCATATTCATTTCTGTACATTGTACTTTCTCTTCTGCAATTTACTTCCTTTTCTACTCTCCTGAAAAAAAAAAAAAGAAAAAGCTTTTGTTTTTCCAAATATTGAGGAAAGTTGGGCATCAAATTTAGGTGTATTGTATTGATCTTGTGTATATAAATCCCAGGCCACTCGCTTGCCTTCATCTTTCATCTTTTATTTTGTTATAAAATCTGTACTTGTTCCTAGGAAACGTTAGCAATTTAAAATCATTTTTTAAAATCATAATATCATAACCTTTCTGGAAAGCAATGTGACAAAATGTACTAAAACCTTCAGTAATATTTGTAACTTTTCCTCTAGTAATTTAAAAATAGATGATAGTACACTTGTGTGATGCAATATTATTCATTACGTTGTTTTTTTCAAAGACTTTTGAATGTTTTGTAAAGTTACCTGAAATAATTTATTCAGCAAATATTTATTGAGCTTCTTCACATAGCGGGTACTATTTTAGTGGTCAGAGAAAAATCTGTGGGAAACCGCAGGAGAGTAGTACCACAATTATTTGTAATTAAATATGAAGAAAATACATCAAAATAGAAACACTTGTGGGAAATCTATGAGCATGCTTTGTATTCTTTATACTTTTCTATATTCTCCAGATTTTATAATAAGTATTTTTTATAAGGAAAAAATTACTACCCCTACTTGTTTTAAAAAGTAGAAAGCTTGATAGGTAAGACCAATCATTCCATATGCTTGCTTAGGAGGTAGACTTATAGAGAAAATAATTCACACCATGATCTTCCTAATATGGAGCAGACATGAGACATAGGTGACATCAAACTAATACACATTTGCAGTTATTCTGACACCTAGTGATAGAACATCTGCATCACAGTCAAAGGGATACTCACATTATACACATATATTCTAAGTTCCACTTCAAACCCATACTCAGAGACTTCATCTGGGAGCTTGCATTAGCTACCGTATGCTGGGTAACAAACTACAATGCAACCTGCCTCTTTATAAACTTTTATTATCTCTTACAGTTTCTGAGTGTCAGGAATTAGACAGCTTGGCTGCGTGGGTCTGGATCTGGTTCTCTCCTGCAGGGGCTATGGTCATCTGAGGATGAAGTTCAGTCTGGATGAGAAACTTCCAAGATGGCTCCTCCACGTGACTGTTGACTGAAAGCCTCACTTTCCCCATGACTATTTTAAGGAGGCCACAGTTCTCCACCACATGCCCCTCTTGGTAGGTTGTTTGAGTGTCCTTGTCACATAACAGCTGATTACTCTCAGAGGAAGTGACTCTGGAGAGAAAGCAAGGAGCAAAGCACAATGCCTGGTCTCCAAGTCACACACTTCCACTTCCACTATTTTCAAGTCTTTAGAAATGGATTAATAACACTAGTTCACACTCAAAGAGGAGAAAATTTAGCTCCCATTCCCCCCCCTTTTTTAGACAGTCTCACTCTGTCATCCTGAAAAGAGGGATATGGCAACATAGCTCACAGCAACCTCAAACTCCTGGGCTCGAGAGATCCTCCTGCTTTAGCCTCCCAAGTAGTTGGGATTACAAGGTTTCCACAAACCCCTCCAGCTAGTTTTCTATTTTTAGTAGAGACAGGGGTCTCACTTTTGCCCAGGATGGTCTCAAACTCCAGAGTTCAAGCCATCCTCCAGTATCGGTCTCCCAGAGTGCTAAGATTACAAGAGTGAGCCATCATGCCTAGCTAAGAGTGAAAGTTCTTAAATAAGAAAAATATATGTTAGAACAGGTCTCAATACATCTTCCAGACTAATGGCAATTATGGGCTTTTAAAGGAGGGGCTGCATGAACTGGACCAAGTAGTAGTATAGTTAACCAGGGGCTGGTGCATTGAGGCAGGGTGTGCAGGATGAACCTTGGTATCAGGATGGCTGCCTAGGGGGCAGTCCCAGCTCCTTGTCTTGCAGAAATTCCACTATTTCTTGGAGACAACTCAGAAATGTTAAGTAGTTATTTGAAAGTTTTAGAGTTCAGTCATCGTGTCTTACTGGCATGAGAATCTAAAAGCATGAGAGGGAAAGGATTATAAAACATGATGTAGAAATTTGTCCATAGAACCAGTTAAAAAGTCAGCAGAAAATGTCCTCTGCCTCAGTTGCATAACTTGCCTGACCAACAACAAACTGTTACCAACATTGACAAAAGTGCTCTCCTCCTCCCTAGCTTGTCTCCGCAACTTCTACAGCGTGTTCTAGTGCAGAAGGAAGAGAGAGGAAGGTCTCAATCTCCCTTGGCCGATCTCACACTTTCTAGAATCAGCAAAGTGATGGGGACACTCTATCTGGTCTCTTAGATAGAAATATGTAAACTAGGAAGTGACTGAAATTTTCATGACTTGAAAATAAATGCAAAAATGTTGACTGTGGGCAAAAAAGATCACCGATATGTACTGAGATACCATTTACTGGAAATGTTATTTTTTCCTCTGCCTTCCTTTCACAAAGTGTATTTTGTACCTTAAGGGTTATTACCCAGAGAACTCTGCGTCAGGCAATTTCCAAATATTATAAAAGTTTAAACTCTCCCTTAGATTGCTGAGTTGAGACCGCTCATTTAAAGATGTTAGGACTGAGGGTAAACACGTGTGATGTTTGGGACACTAATTGCTTTTTTCTTGACATCACATATAATTACCAAAATAATGACTGATAATGTTTACTAATTGCTTAAAATGTGCTACCATCAAGCTAGGGATTTTTTAAGTATTATTTTATTGGAGCTGGAACATATTCTTCTTAGCAAAGTATCTCAAGAATGGAAGAAAAAGTATCCAGTGTACTCAGCCCTACTATGAAACTAATTTATAGCTTTCATAGGAAAGTTATAACACAATTATAGCCCAAGAATATGGGGAAAGGGAAGAGGGAGGGGAGGGGAAGGAGGAGGATGGGTGGAGGGATGGTGATTGGTGGGATCCAATCTATGGTTCATCTTACAAGGGTACATGTGACTCTTTCTCAGTGTAGAATATAAATGTCTTAACACAATAACTAAGAAAATGCCATGAAGGCTATGTTAACCAGTTTGATGAAAAAATTTCAAATTGTATACAAAACCAGCACACTGTATCCCTTGACTGCATTAATGTACACAGCTATGAGTTAATAAAAATAAAAAAATAAGCTTAATAATAATTCTATGAGATGATACTTACATCTGATCCTTCATTTTACATAGTTGAGAATTGAGGTACAAGTGGCTTGTAGCGGGGGTTAAAACTCAGTGGATAGGCAGTGTCCAAAGTCACAAAAGCACTAGGTGCACAATAGATTTGACGTCTGTTTTGCTTACTTTCTCTTCTTTGGCTGAAACTATAGAACTGTGGAATGAAATCAATATAATCACTTATTCTTCAGATAGGTACTGCCGATTAAATCCCATGCTCTATTTAATTTTGGAAAAGTTAGTCTGCTTTGCCTTCACTCCTCTAGAAGGCACCGCACACATAAATGTCAAAGTGGAGCCACCGATGAAAAGAAGTGGAGGTGCCGCTAATTATTTTCTTTCTGAAACAGATATGATGGCTGCTACGTGTCGGTAGTCTGGAATATGGCTCTTATGACATTGACAGCCTTGTACCCACTTCTTTTGTTTTAATTTACATAACACATTTCATAATTAAAATATTATAGTGTTTGCTTCCACATCTTTCAAATTTCATTTCATTCCCTCATTCTTTCATTCAATCATTCATTCACTTATCACATATTTATAGATTCACAAGCTATTATAAACAAAACACTATACCAGGTGCTGAGATGCTTAAAAGGACAAATATCAGACTTGATTTTGAGTTCTTTGACAAATTAAGCCTTGATCTATTTGAAGTCTAAGTAGGAATTAGTTCAAGAAGGGAGAAGAGCCTTTTGCCAAGAAAGGAGAAGAAGGAGAGTGTTATGTCAGGGAATGGTATGCTGATATTTTAATTATTTCAGTAGGACTCATATACAAAGTTCAGTATGAAGATTCTGGGCCACTGGATGTGGTCTGAACATAGGCGTTCATTTACCAAGGTTTGAATTCCATTTTGAAAGAAATGGGAGGCATTGAAAGGTTTTAGGTTCACATGTGCTGCTACAGTTTGTGTCTGAGAAATGTGTCTCTCACTTACAGTGGCTTAGAATAGATTGTTGAGAAGGGAAGTAATCAATTAGAAGGACATTGAAAATCCAGATAAGAAATAGTAAAGATAACTCTGCATTTTTCCAAGATAGAGTAACTAGGACCAGATTTACCATCACCACTAAAACAACTGATAAATGAACAAAATATATAAAACTATATATTTTTTAAGGCAAGGGGATAAGATAATGAAGGACAATGATCATAGACAGAGAACTGAATGAGGTAGGCTACAGGATTATCTTAGCTCACTGCATTGGGAATTTCCAGGTCAGGGCGCAGGAAGGGTAAACCCAGGCAGAGTTCAGCAGTCTCCCAAAGTGGAGAAGATGGGGCTAGGAGTTTGGGTCGACCAAGGCAGTTAGGTTTTCCGGGGAGAGTACTAAGAAGAAAGAATTTTACAAAGAAAAATCTCCAGATATCTGAAGAGTCTCCCTCATCATGTATTTAGCTGAGTAATGCTTAGTAGATATGGTTAAGACTACCTAAGACCAGAATGAGAGCCATCCGAAATGATTTTAGGAAAGAGCATGTCATGTGCACGGTACCATGAATAGTGCCAGTTTTTGCAAACTAGACTAGAAAATGTTACAATCCACAGGGAACTGGGTAAGCAAAAGCTTTGCTTTGGTTGTGAGGAATAAACACTCCTTAGCTGAGCATTACTCAACCTAACCTAAAAAAATTATATAAGTAAGATTTTAAGGATCCAGTTTTTTTCATTTAAATGCATACCAGAACAAAGCTCAAGATTAGTAGGAACACAGAAATAACTGTCATTCAATAAGTTAAAATGTCACAATTTCTGGCATACAATCAAAGATAATTAGGCATGCAAGGAAGCAAGAAAATGTGCCCCATAATAAGGAAAAAAATTAATCAATCGAAACAAATACAGAATAGGCAGGCATAGATGTTGGATTTAGCAGACAATGACATTTCTTAAAGTTACTAAACTTGTATTGCGTGTGTCCATAAAGCTAAGTAGCTCAAAAAACTATAAGCTCAGAGACACGAAGAAAATCACACCAAAAGGAGTTTATTTATGGAGAGAAAAGTTATTAAATTTATCACACCAAAAAGACATGTTTTGTACAAAGGAACAAAGATAAGTATAATAGCAGATTTCTTGTCAGAAACAATGCAACCAAGGAGATATGGTGCACTATCATTTCAGTACAGAAAGAAAATACTGTCAATATAGATAGAACTCTATACTCAGTGAAAACAAGTTTAAAAAATGAAGGGGACTTAATAACTTTTTTAGGCATAAAAAATCAAGGACTCTATTACCAGCAACATCCAACGACAAAAAAAAAAAAAAAAAAAATCCTTGATGCCTATGGAAAATGAACCGAATGGCAATTTGGATCCACAAAAAAAAAAAAAAAAAAAAATGAAGAGCAACAGACATGGTGACTGCATGTTGCATAAATATCACAGCTGCTGTCTTGCTCTTTTCAGCTGCTCACAACAGGGGATCCAGTTGAGGGTACTGAAGCAGTTCACTTGGGAGATCACTGCAGAAGGACTGTGACTGTGCCTACAAACACGTGAGCAGATTGCACTGAAAGAGGACCCTTCAGTCCCGGTCCAGCCATCAGATGGCTACAGCTCTGACTGACCCCTAACTACAACCTCTTGTGAACTCCTCAACTAGGAACATGCCAAAATTCCTGACCCAAGGTAACTGAGATAATAAATAGCTGTTACTTTAAGAATGACAAAAATCAAAAAACCAAAAACAGCAAATAAAACACAAATTCACTTCTACTGATATATTTGATAGATATACTAGTCCTTGTTAACAAATACATATGTTTAATATGTATTTAACATAGAAGAAGTGTCAGCATTGTCTATAAAAGTAAAAACTTAGAAATAACTAAAGTGTCCATAAATAGGGAATGGTTAAGTAAGTTATAATGAATTCTTAAAAAATATGATGAGAACATTAACCAAGAAATTTCGTAGACAACATGGGAGGAGAAAGAAAGTTCTGGATCTGATGAATATTAAAGTGATGGAATCAAAGATTAAACGTCAGAGGTAAAAAAAGTACAGCAGGTAAGGATGAGACTCTTTCCTGCCCGTCCCAGTTTCTGTATCAGTTTCCTACCTGAATTATTGCACACATGAAGTAGTATGTTTTTCTCTTACAGACACAGTATCCATTGGGCATTTTAAAAATGTAAGTCGAATAATATCTTTCCTCTGATAAAACCCTCTAAAAGCTCACCTTTTTACCTGCCTCGTGTTATTTTTCTTGTCTTCTCTACATCTGCTCTTCTCTCTCTCCCACCATGGCTCATTCTATTTTCGCTCTACTATACCACTGTCCTTGGCATTCCTCACACATGCTAGGGATGCTCCCACCTTGGTGTGATGCTCTGTCCTCAGAGATGCAAAGCTGATGTCGCCCTGCCCCACTCAAGGGTCTGCTTTGATGCACTTTTCTAAGAATGACCTTTCTGATGGCCTTATTTCACAGCCACCTGCCATCAGTCAGGGGTTCCAATCCAAGTGCCCTTCTCTATCTGCCTTTTAATTTTCTCTTGCTCATCATCTCTGAAAAGTGTAAAAGGGTACAATATTTTCTTTTTCTATGTTTACTGTGTATTTCTATGGCCATACTAGGATCTACAAGGAAGGAATTTTTCTTTATTGATTTATTGAACAACTGAGTGAGTGATTGACTTTACTGATAGAGCTGGTTGAAAAGGCTTGGCAAATAGTATGTGCTTAATGTATACTTCTGCGTGAGTGAACAGCAAGTATTTTACTTCCAGTTTGATTAAAAGACTGAACCACAATGCCATATCCACTCTCACTCTAGATATCAAACTTCTATTAATTTAGTTAACATCAGGTTTCCGTGGCGGTCACCTAACTCTGTTTACTCATTCTGAGAATATTTTTTAGGAAGAATGTTATAAAGAAGAGGTGGGAATCACTGAGAAAGGTATTAAAGTTGTAGTAGAAGTTGAAGTAAAAATTACTTTTAAAATGCAATATTTCAAAATAGAGTTAAACAACGAGGAGCAGTTGCAAACACAGCATCAATTTTAAATGATGAAAGAGTATTTGTTTCTTGGTTGGTACAGTCTTCAGAAGTTGCTTCGGATTTCAGAGCAAGTGGCTAGGGTGAAGCAGCCCCACTTAGGTTGATGGCCGGTAAATGAAAATTCAGTTTCATACAATGGTTGATAGTTTATAGGCCCTTTCAGAATTTCCAAATATGATTTATTGCATTCTTTATTATGTATTTGTTATATTGAAATGTTATTTAATCATCATATTAAAGTATAAAATGAGGTTTCCCAAAGCCATGAAAATGTATCAAAATTTGAATCTAAAATCATGAAATTGTGAAGTGATGCATTGTGTGGACTATAACAGTAGGTGTAGCTAAAAGCCTCATCAAGGCCCGTGTAAATCTGACAGAATTCGGAATGAAATTGTATCTTAGAGTGAGAACCTGGGAGACAATTCCAAAGAGGTGCTAATGCCTAAGCTGAGAAGTAAAGAAATGGCTGATAGTGACTGGACTTTTATTATTGTTATTCATGATGTTTGCGATGTCAGACTTAAGTTTTTAGTCTCTAATCTTGACCAATATTTTGCAATTTTCATTCTGACACAGAAAACAAAGTCTTAGCTTTCTCAGTACTAAATTAATTATGTTTTAAACTTTGCTTTCAGGATTTTGTATATGCATCCATTCTATTGTGCATTTGAGAGTTACTGGAACTTTCCTTCCTTGGGGCCTTTGGGAAATTCCATTTCTAGTTTGAAGAGGACAATTGTCCTGTGGGGTGACCCATATCTCTGCTCACTTGCTTCAGTCACGCCCTGATACTGATCCTCACTCTTAGTCACTGGTGATCTTCACTCTACCACGAATGGAGATGTTGAGATCTGTAACCCATTGGGTCACTAATTCACCAACTTTTCTTCCTTGTGGAAATTTGTGAGGTATCTACTATTCCAGAAGACCAAAAGATGGCACTAACATTCTCAAGTTGAATCAGGTGTCTGTTTGACAAACAGAGGTCTCATAACAAAGAGATATTAGTGCAAATAACTCGTTTAATCAGACATTGATTTAAGTAACATTTTACACAATGGACTCAGACTGAATTCTCTTCTTCATTTGCGATTTTAACCAAGTTTTACTCTACAGTTAGAAACAAATCTAAAAAATGCAGTTTAAATTCAAAAAACAAATTTATAATCATATCAAGTAAAATTTCAAAACTATATACTTATTTAATTCATTTCTTTCTTTTAGTATTTTTAACCTATTATATATCTATGGTTTTTCTTCATATAAGACTTCCACAATTTCCCTAATGGGAATTACTTAGTACATACATGGGATTTAGAGATTAAATATTTGTTTCTTGAGATAAATGAGTTATATTTAATTTTATTACACAGCTCAAAGCTAATTTTCTTGTTTTCATAAATATGAAATGCTATGACAATATGAATTAGAAAAGCTTGTAGCTAGATGTGCTATTAAAAAAGCTTCCTTTTAGATTTTTTTTTGTTGTTATTGTTTTGCTTAAAATAGCAAATTATAATTAAGGAATAAAATCATTTATGTGAGAAATATTCAAACTTCTTGTCAACATAATACATATGTCAACGAGAACTCACATACTGAGTTGACTTTTCACAATTTTGTCAAGTTTAACATAAGTTAAGCAAATAACTTAGCATGTTTCAAAGTGTTTAATACAATAGGTGACAAATAGTAATGTATCATGAATTTGTTTGTAAACATATGTATTAAGCACTTTTTACAAATATTTGATGCTTTTGAAGGTAATACATGATCTCTGACTCCAGGGGCCTAAGATGGAACGTGAGTTACGTGTTGAAGGGCAGATGAAATTGGGAAACTAGAAATGGAAAAAACATTTTGGTAGAGGAAACAACTTGAACAAGTGTACAAAGACCAAAAACCTAAGACATGTCAAAAATAGTGGAATTTTCCTTCAATATCAGATGTATAATGTAGAAAAATTAAAAACTAAAATCTTTTCACTTTTATTAGTTGTTCATTTTTCACAAACCAGATGTAATGAGGAAAGTGGATTAAATCTAAGTTATATCTGCTGTATGTGCAGGTATGTCTGGTGGAATTGGGACTCCCAAAGAGAAGGTAAGGTGGCAGTCAGCCAAAAGCCCGCTTCCTAAGCAGTGTCCTGTAAGGAGGCTCCATCTTGGGAAAGATGGAGTTTGACCTATAACCATTTTCAGCACTCAAAGAATAAATGTATTGAATAGAGCTCGTGTTCTTCATGAGGCATCCCTGTCAGCCCAACTTGACTAAACTCATTCCTGCATCCTATAAAAGGTGATGGGGCATGCAGTAAAAACTGAAAACAGCTATTTCTTTGAAATCAGTGCCATTTATGAGGAAGTGAGAACTGCTGATGGAGCTCTCCAATAAAGGCTCACACATGCACGTGAACACACACAGCATCATTCCATCTTCTTTAGCTTTTGACCATCCCAGTATTACA
>NW_003852454.1:11313207-11314232 GCF_000181295.1 Otolemur garnettii | reverse complement strand
AAGAAAACTATAATTAAAAAACTTTTTGATAAAATGTTTATTATATCTTAAAAATGAAAAGATGATTTCATGTATGTTAGATACAACTAAAACAGGTGTGTGCATGTATATGTATAATTATTTAGGTACATAAATAAAACCAAAAATAATAAATTGAATTTCTGCTCAAAAATATAGAAGAAGAAAGCCACAAATTAAATTAAAAATAAACAGAGTAGAATAACTAAAGACAAATAGTAGAGACTAATCACAGATCTGAAAAAAAGTGTAGTGGAATTAAGTGTAAACTCAAAAGATATTTTTTGAAATAAATCAACAAAATGGATAAAAACACTAACTAATCAAGAAAAACTCAAAAACACAAATCAGATATGACCAAGGAAAATAATCATCAAAACAGAGGAAATATTAAAAATTATAAGAGTGTAGGTGGTAAAAATAGAAATCAAATCAGTTGAAAAGAATAACACATTCTCAACCTGACTTTATAGAGACAGAAAATTACCCTATAAGATACTGCAAAATCACAGTCCTAAGATACTGCAAAATCACAGTCCTAAGCCCTACTGGGATTCTACAAACCTCTGCAATAATACAAGTCTAGCAAAACCATTAGAATTACTTGCAATTATAAAGTCTTTAAAAAAATAAAGAAAAGAACCAAAATGATTTTATCAGTGAGTATCAAAATAATATACTCCCAAATCTGAAAAAGGGCATCCGAAAAAGAAAAAACTAAAAATTAATCTCACTTCTGAACATTTTTTAATATTATTTATTTTTTATTAAATCATAATTGTGTATATTTATGCATACATGGGGTTCAGTGTACTGATTTGATATACAATGTGAAAAGCTTACATCGAGCTTATAAACACATCCATCACTGTGCTTACTTATTTATAGAGGTAAGACAATTATGCTCTTTTCTCAATAGTTTTGCAATGTACCATTGCATTAGGCACATTAGGTGAGGTTCCCTCAAATAGCCTCCTTCCTACCCCCTTCCTCTTTCCCTCCTCCCT
>NW_003852454.1:11306638-11312650 GCF_000181295.1 Otolemur garnettii | reverse complement strand
TACTAGTCAGCCATCTTCCAAGAATTCCTTCTGCAAATTTTTAATATCTAATAGCTCTTCAAATATTTTAATCATGATGACAAAGTGGGATTCATTCCAGAATTCCACAATAGTTCAATATTAGGAAATCTATTATTAATACATTGAAGAAACAAAATTATATTTTCAAAGATACAGGAAGTGTTTTTTGAAACATGTTAATAATTATTTATGATAAAGACTCTAAAGATACAATCACTGACCTATGTTAGAGATCAAGAAAGCCAATAAGGTGTGAGGATATTTGTAAAAGCAGATTCTATGGATCTTAGTGACTCACTGGATTTTGAGGACAAGAATGTGTGAAGAATTGAAGATTCCAAATTCTCTAGCTTGGATGTTTGTATTCTGTCAAAAAGGAATATAGACATATCTAGAGGACATATAGATTTGCAAAAATGATTGGTGAGTCTGATTTCGTTTTTCTTGAGTTAAAGAATCAGGGGAATATTGAAATATTTATGTCCAAAATCAGTAAGGAAATGAAGATTTGAAGATATAGACCTAGGAAAAGGTAAGGCTCTGGAGATATAAATTCTACCATAAGAAGTTTAGAGATGAGAGGTAATTTTTATTTATGTTTTTGTAGAATTGTTGTAACACATATATTAAAAATGGTGTTGGATCCATTTTTGGATATAACAACATTCCACATATTCTCTCTTGTAAACAGTAGTTTTCCTTAAGTTTAATGTAAAGGCCATTCAAAAGTATAAAACATTATGATAGCTCTTATTTGGTAGCTTTTAAAGTGCTATTTATATTTAAAGGTAGTATACAAACTTTAACTGGAATAATATTAGATACCGAGTAGCTCTCAACCTTGTAAAAGGGTCTCACCTGGAGATGTGTTAAAAATAATAGTCTTGTGTTCATATATGTTACTGGCTCACTTTAGAAAGGTCTATTTTAATTCAAATGTGTCTCCACTGCAGAAAGGAGAGCAATCTATTTTTAAATGACTCCTTTGAGCCAGGAACTTAGCATGCCTTATTTAATTTTGAGGCAGACTAGGGTTTGAACCCAAGCCAATATGTCTTTTCTCCTATAACTTTATAGTAGCCCATTTCCCTGGATTCTTGTACAATTAACCTAAATACAAATAGGTGGATCATCTAATAGACATATATATTTTGGGGGATTACAGTTGGTAAGGATGATGGTATTAAGAATAGCTACCATTGATTGAAGGTCTTCACTACTGGGAACCTTTAGAATTCTATTATTTTCTATGGCTTTTAACACTCTAGGAAAAGCCACTGAGAAATTGGTATAACATGATTTTACTGTTATGTCAACTGAGAATTATTAAGTAATGCACGAAAGTACTTATTTAAACCTGGAACCAAATTGATTTTGGATAGTGAATAAAGGAATGATGAGTGCCAGGGCCTGAATTTAAGCCTAATTTTTTTTTTCTTTTTTATTGTTTGGGATTCTTTGAAGGTACCAAGAGTTAGATTATTAAAGTCCCTCTTATAATTGTGTCCTGCCACCAAGAGGTGTGCCATCCACCATGACTCCCCATCCTCCTCCCCTCTCCCCACTCCTTTATTCCCCTACCTCCAACTTTGTATTAGCTCATCTTATGTGCTCCTTCACTTGCCAGTCTGGTGAGTTTCCCAATTACCTCTATTTGCCATTGATCACCATGAAAAACAATGCCCCTACCTGGTAGAAGACAGTTTTATTTCCCAAAGATAGCAATCACATTTCCTTCCATCCCACATACTCTTCTAGAAACCTACTACTTCCTTATCAGGACATACTGTGTAAATTGACTATCAATGTGGGGATTTATTGCTGAGTTTTGTATTCTGTTTTATTGGTTTTTGTGTCTGTATCATTACAGAACCATACTGTTTTGGATACCATAGCTTTGTAGTATAATTTGAAGTCAGGTAATGTGATTCCTCTAGGTTTGTTCTTTTTGCTCAACACAACTATGATTTAATAAAAAAAAAAAAAGATTTTGACTGTAACCTTTTAACAGAAAAAAAAAAGGACTTTGGCTGTTCTGGATCTTTTGTGATTTCACATAAATTTTAGGATTCTTTTTTTCTGTTTCTGCAAAAAATGCCATTGGTATTTTGATAGAATTCCATAGAATCTACACTGCCTTGGGTAGTATTGACATTTTAACTATATTGATTCTTCTACTCCATGAATATGCAATATATTTCTAATTTTGTTTCTTCTTCAGTTTTGTTCCTTAATATTTTATAGTTTTAATTGTGGTGATCTTTCAGTTCTTTGGCTAAACTCATTCCTAAATGCTTTATTTGTAGCTAGTATTAATGAGCTTTTTTTTGGTTTCTTTTTCATATTGTTTGCTTTGGCATACAGAAATACTACTGAGTTTTGTACATTGATTTTAGATCTTCCATCTTTACTGAATTTATGTATTAATTCTAGCAGTTTTTTTATGTAGTCTTTCAGTTTGTAAATGTAAGCTCCTATTATCTGCAAAGATAATATTACTTCTTTATGTGGATACACTGTATTGCTTTCTCTTATCTAATTGCTCTGACTAGGACTTGTGAATAAAAGTGGTAAAAGTGGACATCTTTGTCTTTTTCCAGATTGTAAAGACTTTTAGTTTTTCTATTTACTATGATACTAGATATAGGTTTGTCATATATGGCTTTTATCATGTTGAGGTATTCTTATATACCCAGTATTTTGAGATTTTTTATCATGAAGTGATATGGAAGTTAAGAAATTGTTTTGGCATCTATTAAGATGATCATATGCTTTTTGTCTTTTAATCTGTTCATTTGATGTATCACAGTACTTACTCGCATCTGTCGAAACTTTCTTGTATCCTTGAGATAAATTCCACTTGATTAAGATGAAGGATTGTTTCAACATGTTCTTGAATTCAATTTGCTAATATTCTGTTGAGGATTTCTGCATCTGTGCTTTTCAGAGATGTTATCCTATAATTTTCTTTTTTCTTTGCATTGTTTAAGTATCAGGGTAATACTGGTCTTGCAGTTTGGAAATATTCTTTCCTCCACTATTTTTTGGAATAGTTTTACATTGGGGAAAGAATATTCTCTTTAGTAAATAGTACTGTGAAAAATGAATATTGATGCACAGAAGAATAAAACTAAACCTTTATTTCTTGCAATATACAAAAATCATATTGGAAAAGACTTAACTCTAAGACCAGAAACCATAAAACTACTAGAAGACAATATGAGAGCAACACTCTAGGACTGTAGTCACCAACCTCAAGGCCACAGACTGTTACTGTTCTTAGCTTATTGAAAACCAGGCCTCATAGCATCATCATCTGAGCTCTGCCACCTATCTCATCCCGCTCCACCCCTGACCCACTCTGCCATCCACCAACACCCACAGTCTATGGAAAAATTATCAGTTTCTGATACCAAAATGTTTCTAGGCCATAACCCATTAGGAACCAGGCCACATAGTATCACGCTTGATCTCTACTTCCTATCTCATCCCACCATGCCCCTGCCCAAGTCTGCTAGTCTCTGAACCACACTGGTCCCTGGTGCCAAGATGTTGGGGAATGCTACTTTAAGTTATTGGTCTGAGCAATGGTTTCTTGAGTAAGACCTCCAAATTTCAGGCTACCAAAGCAAAAATGGACAAGTAGGATCATATGAAGCTAAACAGCTTCTGCATAGGATCAACAAAGTGAAGAGAAAAGCCAAAGAATGGGAGAAAATGTTTTCAAAGTACCCATGTGACAAAGGATTAATAACCAGAATGTATAAGGAGCTCAAACAATTCAATAGGGAAAAAATCTGATAAAATTGGGCAAAATAACTGAATAAATATTTTTAAAAAGAGAACATATGCTCACACCTGTAATCCCTGCACTCTGGGAAGCCAAAGTGGGTGCATTCAAGGAATTCAATACCAGCAGGCATTAAACTCCACCTCTAAAAAAAGCCAGGTATTGTGGCAGGTGCCTGTAGCCCCAGCTACTTGGGAGGCTGAAATAAAAGAATAGCTTGAGCTTAAGAGTTTGAGATTGCTGTGAGCTGCAAAGCCACGGCACTCTACAAAGAGGCAACAAAATGAGACTCTGTCTCAATTAAAAAGAAAAGAAAAGAAGACATATAAATGGCTATCATAAAAATATGTTCAATATCACCAATAATCCGAGAAATGTAAGTATAAACCACAATGAGATATTATTTTACTCTAGTTAAAATGGTTTTTGTCCAAAAGATAAGGAATGATAAATGCTGAGGAAGATGTGAAGGATGAGCTTTTGAACATTGTTGATGGGAATGTAAATTAGCATAGTCATAATGGAGAACAGTAGGGAGGTTCTATCCAACTGCTGAATGTTCATGGAGAAGAAAGGAAATCAGTATATTAAAGAGATATCTGTACTCCTAGGTTTATTACAGCACCATTCATAATAGCCAAGATATGAAATCAGCCTTAATATCCATCAATGGATGCATAGAAAATGTGGTATGTACTAACAATGGAATATTATTCAGCCATAAAAAGAAAGAAATCCCATCATTTGACCAACATGGATAGACCAGAAGACGTTATGTTAAGTAAAATAAGCTAGGCACAGAAAAATAAATATCACATATTCTCATTTATATTTGGAGCTAACAAAATGTATAAACTCATGGATAAAGTGAAAATGATGGTTACCACAGGCTGGGAAAGGTATAAAGTGGGGATGATTAATGGGCACTAAAGTATCATTAGATAGAATGAATAAAATCTGTGCTTGATAGTAGACTAGAGTGACCACAGCTAAAAACTTATTATATATTTTAAAGTAACTAAAATAGTGAAATTGGAATGCTTTTAACACAAGGAAATGTTTAAGGTTTTGGCTACCTCAATTACCTTGATTTGGTAGTTACATACACTATGCCCATATTAAAACATCACATGTATGTCATAGATATGAAAAACTATTATGTACCCATAATAGTTAAAAGTAAAACATTTTTTAAAAAGATACATGATTTAATTCCTGCTCCTTTGATTGTGAGTGCCCTCTGTGGCCAATAGAACACAGGAAATCTTGCTATGTGACTTTCTTCAGCACACCCTTGGTTGGCTGGAACACTCACAGGAGTCCTCAAGTGGCATTTAAATAGCTCAAAACCACCAATATTGCCACTGTGCCAAGAAGCCTACACTAGCCAACAGGCAGCCTCTAGCTGCAACAGCTCCAACCACTGCAATTGCCAGCAAAAACCCTAGTCCAGAAGTCTCTTCAATTGCTCCACCTGCTTTTGTAAAATTTTATTAGAACATAGCCACACCATTTTTTATATGTTATCTGACTGCTTTAAGTGGAATTTAGTAATTTCAACAGAAATTCCACTTGGAATTGCCTATAATTCTTTTTTTTTTATCAAATCATATTTGTACACATTAATTCTATCATAGGATACAGTGTGTTGTTTCCATATACAATTTGAAATACTTTCATCCAATTGGCCAACATAGCCATCATGTCTTTCTCATAATTGTTGTGTTAAACCATTTATATTCGACATTTAGAAAGACTCACATGTACCCTTATAGGATAAATCATAGGCATGATCCCTGCAATCATCCTGCCTTCACCCATCCTCCCTCCTCCCGTCCCCTCCCTCTCCTCTTTCCCTGTATTCATGGACTCCATGAATTTGGACTCCATTTGGATTATAGCTTTCCTATGATAGCTAACAATTAGTTTCATAATAGGGTTGAGGACATTGGATATTTTTCTTCCATTCTTGAGATACTTTGCTAAGAACATTTTCCAGCTCCATCCATGTAAACATGAAGGAGGTAAAATCTCTATTTTCTTTATGGCTGCATAGTATTCCATGGTGTACATATGCCACAATTTACTGATCCATTCATGGGTCGATGGGTACTTGGGCTTCTTCAATGACCTAGCAATTGTGAATTGGACTGCAATGAACATTCTGGTACAGATATCTGTATTGTAGCGTGATTTTTGGT
>NW_003852454.1:11305624-11306469 GCF_000181295.1 Otolemur garnettii | reverse complement strand
CAAGCAGACAGCTCTCAGAATGGGAAAAGATATTTGCTGGTTATGCTTCTGACAAAGGTCTAATAACCAGAATCCACAGAAAATTCAAACATATTAGCAAGAAGAGAACAAGTGATTCCATCTCAGGGTGGGCAAGAGACTTAAAGAGAAACTTCTCTGAAGAAGACAGACGCATAGCCTACAGACATACGAAAAAATGCTCATCATCTCTAATCATCAGAGAAATGCAAATCAAAACTACTTTGAGATATCATTGAATGCCAGTAAGATTAGCCCATATCACAAAATCCCCAAATCACAGATGCCTATAATTCTTAATCTATCTTCTCCAAAAACAATAACTCCCACATGTTTGGTCACAAAACACTGTGGAATATTTTTGGGATTAATTGTAGAGCTTTCCACAAATTCCAGTTTTTTGTTTTTTGTTTGTTTATTTGTTTTGGTAACATTTTTAAAAACTGTTTTGATAGACATAATTACTGTACATATTTCTAGGTTACATAGTGATGTTTCAAGGGTGTCCATAAAGTTCATGTGCAATTTAAAATAGTTAGCTATTTCAATTTATTTTAGACTGATCAGATCAGGGTAATTTGCATATCCAACATCTCTTTGGGTTGGGAAATTTCTTTCTTTTTTTTTTTTATTAAATGATAGCTCTATACATTAATGCAAACAGGGGGTACAGTGTAGTGTTTTCATATACATTTTGAAATACTTTCATCAAGCTGGTTCACATAAATTTCATGTAATTTGCATAGTCATTGTGTCAAAACATTTATATTCTATTTCTAGAAAAGTTCACTTGTACCCTTGTTAGACAGAAATATAGGTGATCTTTC
>NW_003852454.1:11301882-11305103 GCF_000181295.1 Otolemur garnettii | reverse complement strand
ATTGTAATGCCCGAGCTCTTTCTTGCAGAGTTTTTTTTTTTTTTTTTTTTTTTTTTTTTTGAGACAGAGTCTCAAGCTATCATCCTGGGTAGAGTGCATGTCCTGTCATAGCTCACAGCAACCTCCAACTCTTGGGCTTAAGCAATCCTCTTGCCTCAGTTTTTCTATTTTTAGTAGAGACAGGGTTTTAGTTTTGCTCAGGCTGGTCTCGAGCTCCTGAGTTCAAGAAATCCACCTGCCTTGGCCTCCCAGAGAGCTAGGATTACAGGTGTGAGCCACTGCTCCCAGCCAGCACTGGCTAGTTTCTGAACATTAATTTACTCACATATTGTGGTAGAATATTTTCAGAATGGCATCTATATTTCCCTCCTTGTATCCCTGCTTTTGTGAGGGACCTGTGTTGATTCCAAGCTTGTTTGTGTTGTCAGGGAGACTTTCTTCAGCCAGGGAGACATTAGCAAACTCAATGCCAATAGAAACTGGAAAGACAATTACACATCATCACTTGCACTCTCTTGTAGAGGGGCAGCCCTCTGCCACCACCAGACCGAGGCTGGGCTGGTTTCCTAGATCCCCAACCGAGAACACAGACATGTTAGTGAGGACAGCCTAGACCTGCCAGATCCAGCTGAGTCAGCCCAGAATCATGGGACATGTGGTTGTTTTCAGCCATTTAGTTATGGAATGGTTTGATATACAGCAAAAAAAAAATCACTGTAAAGCTAGCTTTAACGTTTTTTTGGCTCTATGCCTTTATACAACAGGGAGTAAATTTGGGGAAATCATTAGTCTCAAGAAGTGAAATAGGTAAAAAAAAAACTATGGGTTAGAGAAAAAATATTTTTACCCTCTAATATCATCTTCATTATTTTATAAGAGAAGCTAGAAATTAGGTATATGAGGTAGAGAAGGGAAATGTTTTACGTAATCAATTGAGTTTTATTTTAATTACAAAATCGCGGGAGTGGGGTATTGATCTTGCCCCAGGGTGGCCTAATTTAGGTGCTCTTAGATTTCAAAAGGCATAACAATCGTATGAAGAAGAATGAGGAAGATACAGAGGTTTTCAGATTTAAGTGAATGAGTAAAGACACTTTTGGAATGACAGTTTAAAGAGCAGCAGGTTTTAAACCTTTCTGAGTTCACTTGGCCAATAATAGGTAAGTTAACATCAGAACCTAAGGCAACCAAACAAATCTAGTGTCTTGCTGAAAAGTCTTCTCTTCTTACCAGCACGTGTTTTCCTCTTAGAGAAATATATTTATACATGTGCCATTACCACAAGCTTGAGTAAAATAATCTTACAGCAAATTACATTTCTAGCATTTCATTTCCCAGTGGTAATGCCAAATAAAATGTAGATGAAAACATTAAATGTAGCTACCTGCTGCTGTAGCACTGGGCACAGTTCCATTCGTAGGAATTCTAATAGGCCCACAATGAGTGTTTTTTGTGCTGCTGAACTGTACTGTGCAATCACAGGATAATTTAGAGCAAAAAGTAAAGGTCAGGCAATTTAATGCTGCTATGAGTGACCTTTTCATTCCCACCTCTTTGTAAAAGCATCTGTATTAGCAATTTTAGATGCGTCTTTCAAGGAAGTTGTATAATTCCTTCTAGGAGCTGGTTTGAAAGGGCCCCCATGGGGAAGGGGGTTCCAATGAAACATTCACAAGGAAGCGAAATCCTCCTTATCCCCCTAGGAGTTCAACTGGAAAAGCTAAGCCAGAGCTGGCAGCTTCCATGCTAAGTATCTCTGCTAGACATTCAGGTACTTACTTTGAGGAGTCCAGCTTGTCCTCCTTCTTCCTTAGAAAAAATAGGGGTCTGCCAGAGGTCAGTTGTACTATGAGCCTTTTGTTAATAAGATACTTAACTGGCTATTATGTTTCTGCTATTAGATTACCATCTGGGACTGTTGGAACTTCCTCTTTAACCCAAGTTTCCAAGGTCACATAAAATAAAATTATCATCCACGGATAGTGGCTGGAATAAGTAGTTTTTGCACAATGAAGATCCAGTAAATGCTGTTCGAATTAAATAAATCACCAAATATTATTTTATTTCCGATACGGACTTGTGGTTTAATACTGGTGAAAATAATGAGGAAAACTGGACCTCCCCTCAGTCCAATTGGGCAGATATTGTCAACCTCTCACCACGCATCTGCCCAGTTGCAGACAAGTCACTGTCATGTTCAGAAGGCTCAAAATAGATGCTCCTACACCACTTCTTCACAGCCGGACTTCTTCATAAACAGAGCCTAACTCCCCACTTTATCAACAGCACAGTGTGCTCCTTGCGTTTCCTCTTTTAGGGATTTTGATTTTGTTTTGTTTTGTTTTTGCTTTTGTGAGGCTCATCAGAAATCTCTACATTCTCACATCCAAAGGACAGGGTTGTGGGCTCAATTTAGTGTACTCCAAAATAACAATTGCTATTACTGATATTTTATTTCTGGAAACAACTGCATCCTCTTTAGTGCCCTCTTCTTCATCAGTCTCTTTTTTGCATCCTTCCCTCCATTTCCCTGGGCTTTGACACTCACAGTATGGAGGGCGGCCAGCTTTCACCTCCACTGGTCTCAGTCCTGTGTTGTCATGTGGATGCTCATGGCTTACTACAGAAGACTGTGTACCTCCAGTCCAGAAGTCACTTCTCAGGACAGGTTTATATCCCCATTCATTCATTTATTCAGGAAATGGGAGGGAAACAACAGATATTTCCAAGGATGTTAAATCAAGAAATCAAGGTGTCTTCTGGAGTTGCTGGAAAGAGTTGAAAGTAGAAAGAGTTGGCAACAAGAGGTTGACTCTGAGAAGTGTTATCAGGATTGAGGAAAGGTAAGGCAGCAAATCCTTCTTCTCATTATAGGTTCCTCTGTTTCTGATGATTCTGAAAGTGCTGCTCACTGGTCATCTGCTCAGGATCAATATGGTTCATTTATTTTAAAAGATACATCCCCAAACTGCAAACCCCAACTGCCAAATAAGAACCTCCAAATCAGAACTGCTGGGCATTACTGTCACACAGGATAGAGTTTAGAAACTGTTGTTTGAAGGCTGTGAATTTACTTTCAGGTACTATTTTGGTCACATTCCATCAGTTCTGTGTATTTTATTGTGCTTGTTTTTGTACCGAGTCTTTAAATTGATTCTTAATTTTGTCATTGAACCAGACGATGTAAATTTCATTAACATCTGGATATTTCATGATGCTTT
>NW_003852454.1:11296954-11301543 GCF_000181295.1 Otolemur garnettii | reverse complement strand
TTTCACTTTACATATTTCACTAGACATATTCTATTCTTCAGTGAAAAAAGGCTCATGCCTATTGTATCTTTTTTAGAGATTTTATCTTTCATCATTATAAAATATTCTCTTTGTCCTTTATAATGCATTTACCTCAAAAGCTTCTTTGTATGTTATTAATATAACCACATCTGCTTTCTTCTTTTTCTTCCTTGAGTTTTTATTAGACTGCAAATTTTTTAACTATCTGTTTAGTTCAACCTTTATGTGCCATTTTTCTTCTAATGCATTTGTTGTATTCAGCATAGGTATATATTAATTTACTTACACTATGGTTTTTTAAACCACTGATCTATTTCTTTTATTTATTCAATCTATGTTTTTCTTTTTCAGTTGCTAGAAATAAAATGAAAAATAATGATTTGTTGATAGATCTTAGTTTTTTTACTCTGATAATTACAGAGTTCGTTATTGTTTAGTCAGTCCTTTTTCTTCCTATAATTATACCTTTTATGTTTTATTACCAAGCAATAAACTGAGCAAAATTCCTGTCCTTATAAAAGTTATATTTGGGACACTTGTGTTTATGGATCTCACACTGCCTCCCTGCTACTGGATTGTTTGAGGAAGATGTTTTTCTGTGTTTTGTTTAAATTGTGTCTGTCTTTATTTATGCTTACAATAATATTTCTTTTGAGGAATAG
This sequence comes from Otolemur garnettii, assembly GCF_000181295.1. Classification (NCBI taxonomy): domain Eukaryota; kingdom Metazoa; phylum Chordata; class Mammalia; order Primates; family Galagidae; genus Otolemur; species Otolemur garnettii. Next base: position 11,300,860 of record NW_003852454.1, on the reverse strand, counting down.
CTTACCTTTATTTGGACACTGCAGTAGCATCATTAATTTATCTGAATATATACATGAGAATTTTTTAGTCCATTTGTTTGTTTTTTCTCTAAATTCTCTTAAGTTTTTCCATCAAGCCAGTCTAGTAGGGGCTATTTGTTATGGTTGTTAGCATAGTCTCTCTCCGAGAATTTTATATTTCTCTTCAATACTCAGTAATGATTCCTCATCTGATGTGATCAGTAAGCTAGAGGAACAAGAATATTCACAAAGGCAGGGTCACTAAGGGGTTCAGAATGTCGACTCCAAGCTAGACCATCTGAACTACTATACGTAAAGTATTCAGAATGACGCATACTAAGGACCATAACTTATACAGGTGTTTACTATTAGTATGTACTTTTTAATTTATGTACTTATTTATTTATTTTTGAGTCTCACTTATTCACTCTTGGTAGAGTGCTGTAGCGTCACAGCTCACAGCAACCTCCAACTCTTGGGCTCAAGCAACCCTCTTGTCTTAGGTTTTCCTTTTTAGTAGACATAGTAGTAGCCTGTTGCTCAGGCTGGTTTCAAGCTAGTGAGCTCAAGTGATCCACTTGCCTCAGCTTCCTGGAGTGCTAGATTACAGGCATGAGTTATTTTGCCTGGTTAGTAGGTACATTTTTATAATAGCTTTATTGAGATACAATCCATATAACATATATTTAATCCATTTAAAGTGCACAATTAAGTGTTTGAATGTTCACAGAGCTATACAACCCTTACCACAGTTAAAATAAAACCTTATATCTTTTAGATACTCCCCAAGCCCCCCAATGCTAAACAACCACTACTTTACTTTCTGTCTCTGTAGTAAGGTGACCAGATGTCCCGCTTTTGGTGGAATAGTCCTGATTTTTAACAATTTGTCCTGTGTCCCACAGCATTTTTAAAAAGTCCCAATTTTTTGAAAGAATGCACAACAAGCTAGGGAATGGCAGAACAACGAGAAGGGAATATATGGTTTTCAGCTGCTGAAAAGGTTAATGTAACTCCATGTGAGAATGAAGAGGTTAATCTATCTTCATTTGGAAATGAAAAGGTTAATGCAAACTCCCTGCTCCCCTCCTGGGCAAGGTCGCCCAGGTGGACTGCCCTACTCCTTTGAGCCACAGGCACCGCCCTGTACATAATTTTTTTTTAATGTATTATATTTGTAAATTGTACTTATGTTGAAATTTAAAAAATATATATTACAATACTATGTTTTCATTCTATGAAAATTTTTGTTGCTCCATATAGACCAAATTTTTAATTAAGAATACCCCCAACCCCTGTCAATGGTGTCCTGCTTTACCAATGTTAAAATCTGGTCACCTTACTGTATAGATTTGCTTATTTTGGACATGTAATATAAAAAGAATTATACATATATATACACACACACACACACACACACACACACATATGAAATAAAAGTTGGTAAGAATGTGGAAAAAATTGAATGGTTATACATGGGTAGGCTATGGTGGCCGCACCATATACACATATACATATACATATATATATATAACAAAATTTTTTATAATAGCCATCAATAGGGCATGAATTTTAAAATGCAAGTTTATGATTTTTCAGTTACGGTGAAGCCAACAACTCAGGAGACAGAAGACATAATGTTGAGAAGATAGCTATAGCTATAGTTTGTTACTCAGAGTTCTCAAAAGGAGGAGGCATCTGGCCACACAGGGCCACATGGCAAAGTACCACAGTTGGACAGGAGGCAAGAGGGCTAGGGCAGGAGATTTAATTGTAGTTTCCATGGGAAAGGGCTTTTTCTGGGGAATAGGGCCTGTCTCTAGTTGTCTGGTACCTTGTCTGGGGATGATTAGGACAGAAGAATATTGCATTCTGTCATATAAAAGTCAAATCGAGGAGGTGGTAGGGCATATGGGTTCTGTATTACAGGTTTGCATATGAAAGGGAAGCTCATAGGGGTGCTGTTTGCTAATCTCTAAGAATTAGCTCATCCTGAGACACACATTCTCTCCTGGGTCAACAAAGACTTAGATGCCAAAGCACGAAGAAATACATAAAACATAAGACGATATAGCAAATACAGTGTGGCATAGAAACTTGCTGTGGTTTTGATTTATGAAATATGTACTTTTTAACTTCGTAGACATTTGTTAAATATGTTTTCTATGTTAGGCACAATTCTAAACACAAGGGATATGGTAGTGTTTCAGTTCTTTTGAGTTGCTATAACAAGTACCATAAACTAGGTAGTCTTTGAACAATAGACATTCATTCCTCACTATTCTTGAGTCTGGGAGTCCAAGATCATAGCACCAGCAGATTGGTATCTGTGAGGGTCTGCTTCCTGGCTCATAGATATTACCATCATGACCTCATATGGTAAATAAGCTCCTTTGGATCTTCTTATGTGGGCATAATATTATTTATAAGAACTCTTTGCAAAATGCCCTTCCTCCAAATAATACTACCTTGGGAATTAGGATTTTACATGTAAATTTTGGAGAAACATAAACATTTGCACTACAGCAAATAATGACCAAGAGGAGTCCCTGTTATCATGATGTGTAACCACTTGGTAGATTACATAGGCCATAAAGCTGGGGGGTTTTTAATGTAAAATTCTATAATGAAAATAAAATGATAATGCAAATAAATGTGATTGGTGCTTAAGCTAGGAGAGGATGATGACTAAAGCTTCCACGAGTAGATGACACTTAGCAGAGGCCTGAATCAGAAATAAAGGCTGCCATGTAACGATCAGAGGAATGAACATTCCCGGCACAGGGAGCATGTCATGCCATGACTAAGGTCAAGACAATGTCAGACTGTTAAGGCTGTTAGAGAAAGATACAGAATGAGTTCAGAGAGGATTTCAGGAGCCGGAACCTGCAGAATATTGTGTAGCATGGGTGTTTGTTTCCTTAGCTGCTGGAACAAAACTGAATAGTTAAAAGCAATAGGAGATTACTGTCTCACGGTTCTAGAAACTAGAACCCCCAAAGGTATCTTGAGGGCCATACTCACTCTGAAATAAAGTGGGGGAAGGCATTCTTATCTCTTCTTAGCTGTTGGTGGTTTACCAGTACCCTTTGGTGTTCCTTGGTCTGTGGACATGTCATTCCAGTCCTCTATCTTCACTTGACTCCACCCCCTTTGTCTCTGTTAGCACATCTTGGTCTCATTATAAAGACACTGGTTATTTTGGATGACCAGCCCACCTTGCCCTGATATTACCTCCTCATAATTTAATTAATTCCATCTCCAATGTCTCTAATTCCAAATAAGTTCACATTTTCAGGTACTAGAGGATAGGACTTCAACATATCTTTTAGGAAGAGTACACAATTCAACCTAATACAAGGTGATTACTTAACTATAATTCCCACAGTGGAAATTTGTTGAAAACAAGGATCTGAGAGGATTGGGGGAGACTCTAAATAAAGTACTAGTTCTTCTCCCCTGGTAGCTTTATACTTAGTGTGGCCTTTTAGCAAGATAGATAGGACTAAGGTAAGAATATGTTTGGTGGTGCATAGATGTCAAGACCTCCATTTTCAACATAAGCTTAAATGCCTCTAAGTGAATAAGTGAATAAAGCCACTAGAAGCCTACGTCTGATTCAAAGATAAGTGGTCCAAGCTGGAGATGCATACTTGGGCTTCATTGGCATGCCAGATGACATTTAAAACTCAGGAAATCACTAAAGGGTAATGAAGATGTAGAATAGAATGGTCCACTTGACTGAATCTTCACCATGCTAATGGGTAGAGGAGAAATAAGATGTCATAAAGCATACTGAGAAGAGGAATTAACTGGTTTCAAACAGCCAGAGTATAGTGTCACAATAAACAAAAAGGAGGGTTCAAAAGTAGATTCTGCATTGAAATATTAAGCAATAATAATAAT
>NW_003852454.1:11272183-11296490 GCF_000181295.1 Otolemur garnettii | reverse complement strand
ATTCTGGTCAATAATTTCAAATGAGATTTAAAGGTTGAGTAAGGAAATACTGGAAAATTCTGAATTATCTAAACCATTCTGGGTCAAATGAAGTCCCGTGTGTGTAATGTAGAAATATACTTTTGGATTTTCAATACAAAGCTATGCACACAGCCTGAGATTTTTAGTATTGTTCTTTATTTTCATTTTCTTTGGACCTCGAAATGACACACTTGGTACAAAAAAGAGGAGAATACAGAATTCACCAGTGAGCAGTCTATGTAAATAATTATTCTTCATAAGTGAATATACATATATGAATATATGTGTATATTAAACATATGTGTGTATATATATACATATATATTCTCTCTCTCCCTCTTTCTCTCTTTTCAGATATATGTGTTAAATGCTGCCTTCAATTATTTCAGAAGACTTCGTTAAGGATGTACACAGACAAGGAAAAATGTTCTTCAACAAAGGATATATCCAAATATCTAAAGAATTTCTACAACTTAGTGAAAAATAGACAAATAACTATATGACCAGTGAGCAGATGATAATAACATCTTCTTCATAAAGGATGATATATAAATGGCCAGTGATCTCATGAAATGTGCTTATATATTAAAGCTAGAAAGAGTACCAACCACATAGAATATGATTTAAAAACTGAATGATAACAAAGAATTTTTTTTTGCACACACACACACACACACACACACATATATATAAATTCAAATGAGAAGATCCTCAAATGTTAACAGGAAATTTTCCACAAGGGACTTTTCTCAATTCTTTTTTTTTTTTTTTTTTTTAGTTTTTTTTTTTTTTTTTTTTTTTTTTTTTAGTTAATAAAAATGATGGCACTGGTGTAAGTGCAGTAAGGGTGCTTGGGTGGCATAATGAAGCTTGGGCAGTGATCAGTTAGAAGAAAGGGTCTCAGACTTGTCAGAAAGGAAACCAGTCTTGTGAAACCTGTGCAGAGCGGAGAGAATCTGAGGAATTAGGACTCCACAATCTAATCACATATCCTTTCTATTCTATCAGCTGCTAGTGTCTGTGTTTCCGTCCTTTTACACTTGCACCAGGTCAAATTTCATAGCCTCTGACACCACAATCAGGATAAATACATCAAGAGAGTGTATTTGGATCATTTTATTTTAACCAGTCAAGTGATCAGCACTACCAAATGTGCTATATGTAAATCGTTGGTCTTTATGACCCAGTCCCTGTTCCTAATTTTATAGTCTTATTCTGGAGCTCCTGACTTCCCTGGCCAACTCTAGCCCTGAGGGAAGAAATGGTTCTGGAGATAATGTCTCTCTTTTTCTTTCTGTCTCTCTCATTTTAAATTTCCTAAACATGGCAAGAACATGCTAATATACACACAAATACTGTGCTTTATAGAGAGTTAGAAGTGTTAAAATTTCATGTCTTTTTAAAAAAGCAAGTCAATGCCCAATTTTAGAGAAATGATCATTTTAATATTTTGTTAATAGAATATTAAATATATGTTCTTATGAATATTATGATTAAATATTGCTGAGAAATTCTTTCAGACTTTGTAAGCATATGCAATTTAAAATAAGCTATGTTAGAATATAAACATTGCAGAGTCTCTAAATTTAATTTATTATGTTATTATAACTTCTATAACCAATTTAATGAGGACAACCTCTTAACTCCCAAAATATAAGTCTACCCTATTTTTGGACAGTATAAAATAGCCTAACTAAAATACAACTGATTAAATTCAATACTGACACACCATGACCAAGTGCTATTCAAGATAACAAGCAAAACAGGGTGTAATACTGTTTAAACAGAGAGGTGATATTATATCACATGATACTGCTCGTATTACATTACATAATCATCCCAGTTTCTTCTTTCTGTAACTCCTCCAGCACAGGGAAATTAAGTAACTCATAGATCACACAGAAAACGCTGGAGATGAAAAATAATCTAGGTAGTCTGAGTCTGCACTACTAGTGTCTCTTATATTGAAATCATATGTCATCTCTCTTATAACTTTTAACAATTTAACTCGTAATCTATAAAATTACTAATGGAATACCATATATTAACCATGGCAAACCAAACTTAATTTATCTGCTAATCTCAAAATGAAAATTTAAATATGTAGGACTATCTGGAATTAAAATAAGAAACACAAAAATATGAGTTCCTACCTGTCTTGAGTCTTAAATATTGGTCTGAAAATCTCAGCCAACCAAATAAAGCACAAAAATGTACTTTTTAAAAAGACTCACTGTGTATTTAACTGAAATTTAGCATGAAAATATATTTTAGATGTATTGAGGAGTGAAAGTAGAAAATACAAATAATACGAATAAATACCTATTTGAAATGTGAAAAGGGGTTATTAAACTTAAAAGAATAGAAAAAATGTGAACATGTGATATATTTTCAAAGGACATAAAAAATCAAAAATTAAACAATTAGGGAAATAAACTAGAAAAGTTAAGAAGTAATATTATAAATTCATTATAGCTTATAGAAATGGATAAATAGTATTATCTTCATTATAAAAGGTTAACAAAAACAATAAATGCACATCTTATAAAAGTAAAAACACTTTTTTTGTGCATACAAAAATATTTACTCTCACTATTAAAAAATATAGTTTCACAAAATGTTGCTGTGTTTCACCATTAAATTTGACCCCTTCTCCCAAAATAAATCCGATTTTCACAAGATTATCTGGCAATATGCATTTTCATAAATAATCAACATGTATTAAAAAATACAAAATTTCTGAGTTAAAAAATATGAATTTTCTGAGAGGCAGTTTAGCAGTAAAGATTAAACATTCTTTGTTTACTTCTTGGAATCAACATTTCAACTTATGAAACATAGAAATTCACAAAAAGCAAAATAGATGTGCAAAGACTTCCCTGTGGGAATGTCCATGGGGATGAGCAGTGGGTGATAAATGGAAAGCAACTTAATTGGCCAACATGGAGCACTGGTCAAATAAGGGACAGAGTGATGCAGTATGCAGTAACAGGCATTGGACATAACACTGACAGCCTGACAATGACATTATTCGAAGTGCCTCATAGAAAAACTTCTGCTTATATATTAATCCAGAATAGCTGGTACAGCACATGCTCCTGCTTATGTATTTTTAAATGTTTGCTTTACTTGCATTTTCTAATATTTGCCCATGAAGTGAGTTAACTTAAAATGCAAAAATTTAAAAAATTTTCTTCTTATATGTATATTTACAATAAATAAATAAAAAACAAATTCTGTTTTACTGAAGTTGTTAACGGTGCTTATCATGATGGTGTTCACTTGTTTTTGGTTGTCTAACTCAATTTTATACATTTTCTGTAGTGAATATTCTTGAATAAATGAGGCCAATGAACAAGTGACAAATCAGTTATTCTTACTACTGAAAGGAAAAAAAAATGAAGACAACCATGACAAAGATGTTTACCAACATTATTAGCCTTTTAGGGATGTGTATCTCCATGTACATGTGTTTGTTCACATATATATGCATATATACAGAATACATTATGCTAAACATTACTGATTACATATTATAGGGTCTGCAGTATATACATTTATATATCACATTTATAATGGGTTCATAGTAGATACTAGGTTCTATAAACTATATAATGTGTAATTATATTTATAATGGGTTCATTATAGATACTAGATACTATAAACTATATAATGTGTAATTTACGTAATTCAATTTTAAGTGTATATATAGAAATGCATATATAAATATATATTTATACACACTGATTACATATATCATAGATAACGTAGACTATAATTCATGTGTAGGCCTATATACATACATATAAGGCAAGGGTACTTTGCAACCAAATTTTAGTAACATTTTCTAAGAACTTTGTAAAACAGAGTATTGTCTTTTTTTTTGAGACAGAGCCTCAAGCTATCCCCCTGGGTAGAGTGCATGGCATCACGCTCACAGCAACCTCCAACTCCTGGGCTCAAGTGAGTCTCCTGCCTCAGCCTCCCAAGTAGCTGGGACTACAGGCACCTGCCACAATGCCTGGCCATTTTTTTGTTGCAGCCATCATTGTTGTTTGGTGGGCCCGGGCTGGAGATTCGAACCCAGTGGTTATTTGGGGGTGGCAAGATTCTTGGTTATTATCATGTTGTATTCTTTATACTTGCCTATTTGTTGTATAATGAGTGACATTAAATGAATTGCAGAAAAAAAATAAGCCTTACCATTTCTTAATGTTTGCTGATACCACTGTAATCCTAATATAATTACTTTCATTTTTTTCTGTTCCCTTGCAACATTTAATCTATGTTTCTACATATATTTATGTTGATATAAAAATATACATATGGTTTTGTGTTTATTAAAATTTTGTGCCTTTAAAATTTTCCGTGTTGGTTTTCAGTCTTTACATTCATCATTTTAATGACTGCATAATACCACTTTGAGTTAATACATTTACTTAACTTACAGAATGTTGTAGGTTTACCAGTTTTCCCCATTATGTTTTTACTTTAATAAATTAGACTGCTATGACAATTTATGTAAATCTAATTTATGTTATTTTGTCCAGATTCCTTCCTTAGAATAAATACCCAGGAGTGGGTATGTGATATTCAGCAGGGGAGAACATTTTCTTCTGACTTTCATTACCTAGCATGATACTGTCACACCCAAGACAACAGCTCTGATTCACTGTGCTCCTAGGAAGGCAAAATTGTGTTCGGCTCTCCAAAGCCTTACCAAAGATAAATACCATAAAAATGTGTAAGCAAACATTAGTCTATGCTACCTTAATAACGTAAGAATTGTTTTAATAATATAAATATGACCTCAATATTGTTTTAATTGATATTTGCAAACATTGAATATGTGACCACAGTTTTCCCTCTGCAATAGTCTTGTTTGAGTTCATTATTCAAACTATTTATGAATTTATCATTTTTTAATCTTTTTTTTTTGCAGTTCTTGGCTGGGCCAGGTTTCCGACTCCTTTGAGCTACAGGTGCCACCCTCATTTAAATCTTTTATAATCATTTCTGTTTCCTGGTTCAAAGAAATGATAAAAATAAAATAAATATGTTCTGAAACATTTTATTATGGAATAAATATGAGATGACATTAGAATATTATATTTATTTATGCCTGGCGAACAATACCATTCTGGTTTTCTAAGAAAAAGTCCATGTTTAAACAGATTATTACTGAAATATGTGGTAGTGAATGACTTTTTTGGTCTGTGCTTTAACCGCTTCCACAAACAAACAAGCAAAAAAAAAAAAAAAGGGCAGCGCCTGTGGCTCAAAGGGGTAGGGCACTGCCCTCATATGCCGGAGCTGGTGGGTTAAAACCCAGCCCTGGACAAAAACTGCAAAAAAAAAAAAAGAAAAGAAAAAAAGAAAAACAGAAAATAAAAAGAAAAACAAAACAACAGTTAAAGCAAAAATGACAAAATCACAATTCTTATTCTAGATCTACTTGATGAATTTATGCAGCTTTATTTATTACTTTCTCCACTCTTGTATGTTTTCCAATATTTACATATATTTTAAAATACAATGAAAAATTCATAAGTATTTGAGTAGACTTTTAAAGCTTATTTTATATAGGTATGAACCAGTTGTCCCATTTGTTGAATAAAGTCATTACTATGTACTCTTTCTTTCCGCTTTGGAAACCTGATGTGTTAAATACCACATTTTAATTTTCCAGGAAAAACTGATGACAAGGTTTAAAGTCTGTGAGTAAGGCGTTCCCTCGCCTTCTCTAAGAGGGCCACACAGGCCTCTCCTGGGCAACCTTTCCACAATGAACATGTTTTCCGTTCTGTCATTAACATTCACTTTCTCTGTTTGTGATTCTGACAGGTTGGAGGATTAAACTCTCCATGTATTGATTTGGATGTGCTCCTTGTCATGTTTTGATCAAAGGAAACATCATTTTCCCTCTGCAGTGATAAGGCACAGTAGGTTGATGGCATAATCTTCCACAAAAGCCATTTCTAACGCGCTTCCCCTTTCCTGACAGCCACATATGTGTTATTTCCCCTTTTGAATTATAAATTGAGGGGCTGCCATTTATTAGAGATGAAGATGATAATTTTTTCCTTGGGGTAGAAAAGGCCAACTAGATTCCTAAATCCCAACCTCTGAAACAGTTCCATGGCTTCAGTTTAACCACAGCAATTCAGAACAGAAATAGCAGTTGACTGTATTTTAAAAGGGTATCAGCAGGGCCAATGAATAGGTAAGAGATCAAAGACACTGTTTTGGTTTTTACATAAATGGGCAATTGAACGTCAGTGAAAAAGAAAAAACAGGTATTCAAGCTATGCCTTTGGCTTGTCATGGCCACAAATGTTACCTTGTCTAACTTGCTCTTGAAAGATAGATGTTAAGTTGGATTTAATGAAGAAGGAACCAAGGACTTGCCCAGTGCCATACAGCAAAGCAATGGGACTGTGGTTTGAAGCTTTCTCCTGGCTCCTGGCTCATATCAGACACCAGCAGGCAATCTTTCCCGCACAGTCAAGAGAATCCATGTGGTGGTCCTCCCAATTACTCCTGTGCAGAAAGCAAAATTTCACTTCTAATTGCTTGAGGTTTTCAGCTGAATTAAACTGTGATAAGACCGACTAACAGGACAAAAACATATCCATTTTTGACTGTAAGTTTTACATGACATGGGAACCCTGGTAAGGAAAAGTAAATAAGCAATATGGGAGGGTGAAAGGAAGCTAAGAGTTATTTTCACAGGGTCTGTACAGAATTCTTTCAGTCTCTACTTTTCATGGATCTTGGAACGTTTTATGATAATCTTCACCATAGTCTCAGGGCCAGTAAACATTTCTATTTCCTCACTTTTATTATAGTAGAGATATTGCTGTGGTGTGAATGTTGGTGTGTATCCCCAAAATTTATATTTTGAAATCCCAGCTCCCAAGGTGTTGGTATTAACATGTGGGGACTTTGAGAATTGATTAGATCAGGAGGGCAGACCCCTTATAAAAGACATGAATGTCTTCAGAGAAGAGATAACAGAGGTTTGGGTTGTCCCCCATCTACAAGCCAGGAGACAGCACCTCACCAGACCAGCTCTGCTGGTACTTTAATCTTGGACTTCTCAGCCTCCCATGACCGTGGCAAATAAATTTCTCTTATTTATAAGCTATCCAGTAAATTATATTTTGTTATATCAGTACAAACAGACTAAGGAAGAGAACTTCCCAGCCAAACCTGCAGTATTCTTACAAGGCTCAGAAGACGGCCAGAAGCTAGATATTAAAGTACATGTAAAACATAAGGCCACTTAGAAATTGATTAGACTTCTGCTGATGCTACATTTTGCCCCAATTAAATATTGAGCAAAGAAACTGTTTCAATCACCATCACATTACTGGTTCCAATGTTGCATTATATTATATTTATTATATGTCCTGTGAATTTGGGGAGCAAGAGAGAGAGAGAGAATTCTCCTTAGCTAGAATTCAGATATTACTATTCAAGCTTGGAGTGCTATAATCTTTTAAAAGGAATAGCATGTGGGGAGGGAGAAGGTTCTAACCCGAGAGGACAAGCTGACAAATGATTCTTTGACAATTAGCTACCAATTTGATTGAAAGTGAATTTCATTAGCCAGGTCTATTTGCCCCCAAATAACGTAACCCTTGTCTGGACCCCAAAGTGTTTCTCATTTTCAGGGGATTCTTGCATTTGTTGAACTATCCCTGAATGCTCATTAATTTTGGTGTGAGGTAAATGTCAGCTTGAAACTAAAGGTGACCTAAATGCCAAGGCACCCTAAGAGTATTAAAATAAAGAGTGCTCCTGAATTAATGAGCCTAATGGACGCTCATTCTGTACGCAGACTAAGAGGTGGCCACTCCCTCTGCCCTCATTCACACACTCGGGAAACCAGGCATCTCTCAGCCACCAGGTCGCAGAGTGCAAAGGAGAACCATGTGGTTATGAGTTATGAAACAAGCTGGCATTATTATTTTAAATGTTAATCCTGCACGTCAAAAGCACCTGGGCCACTTCCCAAAATAATATAATTCTAGCATAATGGAGGCAGCGGCTGTGGTAGCGGAGCACGGCAATGGCAGTGGGAATGCCGGGCTGCTACCATCTCCTTTGTTACTTCACTGAACCTGTTCTGAAAATATAAGGAAACCCTCAAGCACTTCCTCAGCACTTTGTCTCCTCCTTCAAAAGAAATCAATTAATAAAATGGAAAAGAAGTGTTTAAAACAAAAATCAATATTCTCTTGTCTCAAAACTTCACCCATTCATTGCCCCAGGATACTAAGTAAGCACCAGGATGAAACCACATGCTTCCCTCCGGATTATCCCCCAAGGCCAGCAGCTTTAATTGTCTCTACACTGCTTAGTTTTTCTTTTTTACACCGATTTTCGTATGTCTAGAACATGGCCCTGTCCCTTTATTTTATGATTTATAAACTCTGGACACTACAAATTAATTGTCTTCAATGATAGTGCCGGATGTAACTCAATTATACAGCAACCCTTCCCTTTGCTCTGCTTTGAATTTTGAAAGTTATGTCCCTATTTTTAGTTCTACTTTAATTTAATATGTAACTTCTAAAAATATGTCGTAACCTTGATTTTCCACGCCTTCACCCGTGTTCCTGGTTTTGGAGCCTGCGCAGTGAGGCCTCCCGTTTTCTGCGGGCACCTCTCTTGCCCCAGCCCCACCCTGAAGGGGTCTCAGTTACGTGGATGGGGTAGGAAGAAGTCCAAAGGTCACATTCTGCTCTATGATTAGAATTCAGTCACCCATGCTTTTCTCTACAAGTTTATTCTAAAAGTATTATCAGACGAACACTATTTGTATTTATGTCGTTTTGACTTCACAGTTATTCTTCACGGCGATGCCAGGAGGTTACTATTTTCTCTGACAATGACCTAATCTGATTACAGCTGCGCCGCTTATGCAAACATCCCGCTCCGGTGAGCTCCACTTTGTACATTCAGCATTTCTCAAAATTCTGCCACATTTTCGTTTTTTCACATTTAAGCACGGATTTTCCTGGAAAATCTGACTTTCTCTCCTTCTTTTTGATGAGAAAATAAACAGATGCCAGTTTTCTCAGCTCTCCGATATTTGGGTTCCTATCCAACCTTGCTGTTGCTGACGTCACCTTCTGGAGGATGCCCTCTCCTTGGTTCTCATGGACTCCCTGGCCTACCGCGCACCACCTGCGTTTTAAGCCTGCTGCATCTCTGTCTTCCTACCATCTGCTTCGTGGTTCTCTCAGGGTAGTTCTGTTCTCTCTTATGTTCCATAGTTTTCCCTCTGCTGGTGTTTCTGTTTGATCTTATCCCTCAGTTAATGTTATCAGAAAGCAAATGTAAATTTCAGATTACTTTTGTGTTCTCGTTTTTTCTTACTCGAATGCTTGCTGCTTAGCTGGCTGCAGGTTGCCAGAGACTCCTGTGCTTCTTTGACACATTCTATCTTTTCTCTGCACGCATCAGTCTGGCTAATGAGAAATTTAATGCAGTCCCATTTGTGTTGCTTTGGAGAAAACTGATTATATTTCCTTGTCTCTGAAAGCTTTCAGAATCCTCTCTTTATTGTGGGTGTTCTGAAATTTGAAGATGATAGCCACCAGGCACTTGCCATTTAGCTTTTATTTTACACATCTCTTCATTTGAGGTTTTTTTTTTTTTTATAGTAGAGTATTTCTTCCTTATATTTGATCCCATCTACTTAAATTTTACTTCTGTTGTCATTTTTGGCAATCTTAATTCTTGACAGTTCTTTTTTGCACGATTTCTAGTGTTTGTTTTATGCATTTTATAACTGATTATTTATAGATGCAAAAAAATGTAATTATGGTCCAACCTTTTTTTACTGTAAGTTTTTCTGTTTATTGATTGTGGCATTTTCTTCTACATTGAGATTTTCTTCAGACATGAGATGATTTTCAATTTTTCTAACATAGGTATTAAGGAGATGTCAAATAACTATTATGAGCTCTGACATATTTTGTTTTAGGTAACGGGAAAGGTACCTTGATTCTAGCCTAGAGTGTTTTTGGCACTATATGCTTCAGTTGGTCTACATAGTTCACTGACATTCTGGACAAAACTAGCACTTCCCTTTTTCCTGAGAGCATGCTTCTATCTCCATTTACACAGGAGAATACTACAATTTCGGTTTTTTAATATTAACATCTTCAATGTTACCCTGTGTCCATAAATCCTAATTGCTCACTGCTGCCTCTGGGAGGTCTGTATTTGTTAGGACTAGAATCTCCCTTGAGGTTTCTATTTAAAATCTTACTCATTTCTGCATTAATTTCCACAGTAAGCTTGAAGAATGCAGTGGTTTCTAATCTTTCATCAGTCAGCACTATTCCATGTACCTTGTGTTTACCAAAGAGTTGTAGACTTATACTGTCTGCTGTGGTTTGGTTCATTTTCCTTACTTTTACAGTTATAACACTTTATTTTTTAAGATAGAGTCTTACTTTGTGCCCTGGGTAGAACTCCAGGGCATCATCATAGCTCACAGCAACCTCAAACTCCTGGGCTCAAGTAATCCTCCTGCCTCAGCCTCCTGTGTAGCTGGGACTATAAGCTCCCACCACAATGCCTGGCTTATTTCTCTATTTTTAGAAGAGACAAGGTTTCATTCTTGGTCCGTCTGGTCTCTAACTCCTCAGCTCAAGAGATTTTCCCACTTCGGCCTCTCAGAGTGCTGGGATTACAGGTGTGAGCCACTGTACCTGGCCATCCAATTATAATACTTCTTGAGTGTCTATTATCATAATATTATGATAATAGCAGAAAAGCAAGACAGATATGTGAGCTAAGTTTTCTAGCTTGTTTGGAAATCTGCACTCATATCTGAGCAGTACTTCCAGCTATAGTGTGAATATGCAAAAGAAAGAGCAAAAGTGGAGGTGGGGAGCTCTGTGCATAAGTGGAAGGAATCACTCAGTAAAACTCAGTAAAGTGTAGCAGTCATGGCTACAGGTGAGGTGTTGCCCCAGCAATTGGCAACTATCACCCATCTCTCGTCTTCTGTCTATGCAATAAAGTCATTGCTCTTATGTTACAATATCCCTTCCTGTCTCTGACTTACTCCTACTGTGTGTATTTTCCCTCATATTTCAATCCTATGGTTACATCACCCATTCAAATCATGCTCCTGTGTCTCTGTCCTTGGCCTCACCAGCCAGGACTTGGACTGAGTCTTATGCCAGTGATAGCACATTCTCTGGGCTATGTGAATTAGCTGATATCCCAATCAGAGGCTTAGATCTTAGATTCTTCCCCACATTCCAACCTACACATTCATTACAAAGATCTGTGAATTCTGATACAGAACAGGCTGCTATTAACTGCTAGAACACTCCCATTCCTTTGTAGAAGAGCAACTGGACATGAAAGCCCTTCGAAATTTGTATTTTGAGTCTTACATCCTCCTGTGAGGATCGTGTTCACTGTTTCCCTTTCGTGATACATTCACCACCGCTTTATCTAATCTGCCCTTTGTTGCACAATCTTGTACCATTTCTCCATTTCGCCTCCTGTCTTGTTTTTAATCTTCATCTGTCTTCATGGATCCCAACTTGTCTCCTTTTTCTTGGCTCTCCCCCAGAACAACCTCTGTGGCAGATTTCAATCTCTTTTCAATTTCTGTTACTACAAGGGCTTGCTCTGGCGGTGGCTATTAGTGCATTAACCTCTCCTTTGCCTCATTCGATCTTGGGGGTGGGGGACGGTAGAGGACAGTCTGGAGGGCAGCGAGGAGGCAGACTTTCTAGCAACTCCAGGCAGTTATTTGAGGACTGAGAGCTCAACCAGTAAATCAGCTTAGGCTTTTTCTTTTTCTTTTTTCAACAATTCAAATGATCTTGTTTCTCTGGCTCTAGTCACATCCCTAAAAGTATTATGCTTGATCAAAATTATTTTGTTTTTACTAACTTGGTTCAACTTATATCTTTCTAAAACAGAGATTTTTAAAACCATGATTAAAATTCACTATATTTCCCAAGAAGCAAATGTCAATGATAGGCAATTAGGTTCACCAGAAATTTCTTTCTGATACCCAGCCAAAATCTGTATTACTGCAACTTTTGGTTGCCAGTTCCATAGCAGCTTCTGGAATCATCAAAAGGGGACTGAGCCATAAAGTCAGATCCTTGAACTAGGTCACCAAATATGTGGTCCAGAGTGACATTAAACTTGAATCTCCCATGGATTTCTATTCTCCTAGAGATGGTTTCCCCTCTGAAAATGCTTCTTTTGAAAATGAGGGCAGCAATAAGTATATAGCTAGATAATCATACCGTACTGTCATAGAGAGTTATTTTGATTGTCCTTCATGTTAAGAGGCAGACCATATCCACAATGGACTATAAAACAATTTCATATGGTCTTTGAAATAATTAGAACAGAAAACTTGTCTCCTGCAACTCTTTTTGCAAAGATCTCCCAGCTGAAGACAGCAGGGTCAATGTGGGCTTTAAACTAAGGCGCATTCTACCTCCCTCTGTGTGCACAGGCCGCTGTGATCTTGTATTTACTAAGCCTCCTTATTAGGCAGCCATATTTGACAGTGGGTGTCTCAAGATGGATGTATTTTAACAAGTGCCTTAAGCCTTGTGCTATCAAGATCACTCAGTGAATTTGAGGGAAAACACGCATTACAGAGGTAATTTTATACTTGCTATGCTTAATAATCTTTAATAGTGTACAGTCACATTTGTTCTTACTTTCATATCAGCAGACAAACTGTGGGGAATACTAAGTAGTTAGACTCACCATTATTATTGCAATCCATCTGATTCTTTTCCTTGTAAATGAATCTTTAATTAGTTAAGTTGCCACTGAGCTGGTGCTCACACAGTACAGCTCTTTAATAGAAAGGTCCTGAAATTTAAAACAAATAATAATCTTCAGCTTTCTCCTGCTTCTCTATGGCATAATGGAGGTGTACTTTACTTGCTGCTAAGATTACTTCTGGGCTGCATGATGAATAAGAGTCAAGCATTTAACTTTCTAAATAGTGAACTAGTGAATACAAAGGAAAGCATGTAAATGAGCCATCATGGCGCATGCTGATTTCAGGCAAATGGGGCAAATTCCTGGCTGGTTTTCCTGTGTGCCAAATCCTCTTCAAGTTTGTAAACATAGAAGCTTATAAGTAGGCAGAAGTAGACTCAGATAGGCATGCTGACTTCAAGGAAATGTATATCTACATGGCACTCCACGGAGACAAATCACAGGTCTGGGTATTGATTCACTCATTATAGGCAGAAAGATATGTATATGTGTGTATATATATATATGAAATTTCTCCACCTCTGCAAGTGAGAAAAGAGTGGGACAGGTGGCACAGCAGAGGATTCCTAGGGTTTGAACATCAGCCCTCAATAAATTTTGGTGTCCTTTTTCCTCTCACTGTTAAAAAGAAAAAGGATGATTATGGTGAAGGAAGTGATAGTAAAATAGAAATAGAACACTATCTAATGGAACAAGGCTTAGAGATAAAGAATTAATTTTTTTAAAGATAAAATCTAGGCAGAAGACAATCCTGAGATTGTAATTTAGGCAGTTTGACTTTGAGTACTTCATCAGGACCTGACCCAGGTCCGGGGGCAACATTAGAATCTCAGAGACTTCAAGCCAAGAAGGGCCATATAGTACCTTTCAGATAAAATTTCTCAAAAATCTTATACTTGTGTGTCAGGTTCCAAAGTAAGCAAGGTAGAGGTGTATGAAACTGGTCCCTGTTCTAGAACTTCAATAACTAATGATGATTGATGGCTGGATAATGCATACACAGGTGACAGTCATGAAACATTCATTCTAAAACCCTGAATTCTAAGTCTTACTTTTCCTATTGTAAATATCGTTTTGCATCATTCAGGGTGAATTTTCAAGTTTGGAAGAAGGAATAGACCAGCATGATATAGTTGTGGGCGCTTCACTCTTCTGATATTCTCCTAAAGGGGTATGTGTGTATATATATTTATGGATATATCTATATGTGTATGTCTGTATATATGTGTGTGTGTTTTCCCAGAATCATCACTATTTCCCATCTCCAGGCTTTTCCTAATCGTATTGAATAGAACTTTCCTTATATAAACCCATAATTAGAAGATAGTAAATAAACTCTTAAATAAATATATGTCTGCAATAAAGACAGTGAATTAAATGTGTAACTTCAGCCCACATTTTAAGTAAATTAAGTATAAAAATGGGGAGGAACTGTGTGTTTTTTTGTCCACAAAATGTGGACAGAATGCAGACCCGTGCCAGGGTCTGTACTGATGTGGGGGCAGGGTCATCTCAGGGTGCTTCTGCAGAGGCTGGAGGAGCAGGTTGGAGGCTAGAGGAGCAGGATCCCATGGTGCTTCTGAAGGGGCTGGCAGAGCATGGATCCCACGGTGCTTCTGCATAGGGTGGAGGAGCAGGTCGGAGGCTGGCAGACCATGCATCCCATGGTGCTTCTGCAGAGGGTAGAGGGGCAGGTTGGTGGCTGGCAAAGTAGATATTCCAGGTTGCTTCTACAGAGGGTGGAGGAACATGTTGGAAGCTGGAGAAGCAGGCATCCCATGGTGCTTCTGCAGAGGTGCCCTGTGCTAATCCACAAACCTTGCCAGCTGCCGGATACTTGGTTCTTAGCAGAATATCCTTCTCTAGAAATTGCAAAATGTATTCACACGAATGATGTGTTTCCATGTGAGGATTCCACTTGATTTGGGCTTGATTTATCTTTCCCTCAAATGGTGAGACAAATAAGATAAGAGTTTTTCCCAGTCTTGATATCCATTAGGAACTTTCTGACAGGGTACAATTAGTAAGTGGAGGTATCTGCAGGATGTATCTTCTCCCACTAGTGCGAGTTTAACACTTGAATGGGAATAAAGAAGGAAAAAGGAAACACACACATAAACACCACAAAAACGGGCTCATGGTAGAGAGCATTGCTGCATTGCTGACAAGAGATAGGTTAAAAGAGATCTGTGTGCATGTGTGTAAGATGTGTCTCAGAAGGTGATTTATCAAATAGCTGGTCCAGAAAAGATTCTACTCATTTAGTGTTTAATAGCAATTAATGCCTTTAAAATAGGATTAATGACTGAAATAAGTAATGCAATTTTCTATAGCTATAAGAGAAATCTAGAAACCCAGTTTAACAAAAAAGGCGTTTGAAAGTCAGTTTCAAAAAGGAAAATCCAAATAAGAAACGAACATATAACCAGTATTCTTTGAGTTCACCAAAAATAAGATAAAAGTGCACTAATGTAATGAGATGCCACATTACTGCATTACTGCAGTCACACTGGTAAAAATTAGAAAGACAAGTGATGCTACAGTCTGTGAAGGTGAGGGAACCGAGAACACTTGTGCAATGCTTGTGGGCAAGAAATTTAATACAGATACTCTAGGCCAAGTTTTGTTAATTATGCTCAGGACCCATGGCCCAACAAGTCCACTTCCGAAAATGAATACCAATTATATGTTAGAAGCCTACAATGGAGCTTGAACAAAGATAATTATTAGGCATTGTGTTTGTGGCCACCTCAAGGCAATCTAGAGACTGGATTAATATATATATATAATATTAATTATATACTATAATTAATATTTGGTAGTTATAAGAATCACTGTGGGACAGGATGTAGCATTGAGAAGCAATAATTTCAATATACATAGTATGACATTCACACTTCTTAAACACAATAATGTATGAAAACATGCAAAATAGAACATGTCCCACAGTCAGTATCATTTAGATAAATTAAATACTCAAAAAGCTGCCATTTCTTTGCAAGCTTTGTATGTGTCCAGAGACATGTTAAACACCTTAGCTTAGGTGCTAATGAGGTAGCAGAGAGATAGAACTGGCGACCAGGGTAGAAGAGAGAAAAGTCAAGAATGGTATGTGATATAGACATGAGTTGATTGTGTCCTGTGAACCAAAAAATATGATCAGATCCGCCTTCTGCCTCTGAGACACAGAAGGAGTGAAGCAGGTACCCAACTTGTAAAGCTCATGAGTTTTGAGGATCCCATCACTATCATTGGGGATTTATGACATTCATTGTAAGACACAGAGAGTAAGAGCCAAGCTCACAACAATTTCAGCCACTATGCTACAAAGTGAGGAAAGTGGACTCCCCAGCAGCCTGCAGATCTAGTCCTGGTCACTGCTCTGTCCACACTGTCCTGTGCCTGCTTGCTGCTGTTCTCAGGACTCACCAAGCCAGTCACTACCTACCTTTGTGATTACTGTGCCTGCTGCTACTGACTGCAGTCTGTGCCTTAGATTCAGAGTTCCTAAGAGATACTTAGATGAGTGTGATCCCATCACCCCAAAGTATTTGTGTCTTAATAAGAACCCATATAGTCTAATAAATTCAAGAGTTATGACCAGCTTCTCCTCCTCTTGCTGTCCTACAATTTGAGCTCATTGAAAATCACATTTACATTGTCAAAAGTCAATTGACTGTATGTGGATAGGTTCTATGTCTCTATTTTTGTGCCAGTACCATGCTGTTTTGGTTACGATAGCCTTGTAGTATAGTTTAAAGTTGATAAAGTGATGCCTCCAGATTTTCTCCTTTTGCTTAAAATTTCTTTGACTATTCTGGCTCTTTTTTAGTGTCAAATGAACCATGGAATTATTTTTTCTATATTTGTGAAATATGATATTGGTAATTTAATGGGGATTACATTGGATCTGTAAATCACTTTGGGTAGTGTGGACTTTTTTTTGTTTCTTGTAGAGATATGCACATAATCAAAGAATAAATATCTATAAGGATTTTGTTTTAGTAGTCACACAAAAGAATATTATATTTTGAGGTCTGTGTAGCATAATAAACAAGCAATGAAAGATTAGCACAGAAAATCTATTTTAAAAAGCCTATGCCCCAGGTATAGTGAAAGTTTAGCAAACCATTTTTAGCAAGTCACATTTTGTAGTAGTGAGTGTGGTAGGTTTTCTGCCTAAATGTAAAAGGCTTAAAGTAGCTTTAATTTAAATGCCTGAGGCTGGCAGCAACTTTAACTATGACTAAAAGGGTTTCTTGTCTTGTTATTGAACACAAACTTCTGCACCCTCCCCACTGTTGACTCCCACTCAGTGACATGGTAGTGAAATTCCTGTGGGCCAGGGCCCTTTATTCATTCATTCATTCAGTGACTCATTGAGGAGAACTTAACAGAAAATGCATTTTTGTGTGTGAGTTCGCAAACAGATGTGCAAAAATGTGTGTGCAATGCAATGAACACAGCAGTTTCCGATTTTCCTTCCAGTCTGCATGGGAGCTGCAGACTGACAATGACTGCTCCTTCTGGTCTACCTTGAATCAGGATTTAGTGTATGGACAACTTAACTATATTGATTCTACCAATCCATGAGCATGATACATTATAATTGTTTGTGTCATCTGGGATTTTTTCATCAGTGTTTCATAGTCCTCATTGTAGAGACTTTCACCTCCTTTGTTTCTAGGTATGTTAATTTTTTGAAGCTACTAGGAATGGTATTGAGTCTTTGATTTGACTCTTAGTGTGACTGCTGTTAGTATATAGGAATGCTACTGATTTGTGTACATTGATGTTATAAGCCGAGACTTTGCTGAATTTATTTACCAATGCCAGGCTTCTCTTGGTGGAGTGTTTGGGATATTCTAGATACAAGATTATTTTGCCAGTGAAAAGAAAGAGTTTGACCCCTGCTTTCCTGATTTGAATGCCCTTTATTCCTTTCTCTTGTCCAATGGCTTTGCTAGGACTCTTAGTACTATGTTGAATATAAGTGGTGACAGTGGGTATCCTTCTCTTGTTCCAATTCTTAGTGGAACTGCTTTCAGCCTTTCCCTATTAAGTATGATGTTGGCTGTGGAGTTGTCATATATGGCTTTAATTTTGAGATATATTCCTTCTATACCTAGTTTGCTGAGTTTTTTTTTTTCTAAATTATGAAAGGGTGCTGGATTTTGTTGAATGCATTTTCTTTACCTATTTAGATAACAATGTCACCTATGTTTTTGCTTTTATTGAATTAAATTTTTTGAGCCACCCTTGAATCCCTAGATAAAGCCCACCTGGCCATGATGGATTATTCTTTTGATGTGCTATTGAATTAGGTTGTACATTTAAAAAAAAACAGTTTATAATATATGAACATCTGCTTCCCTCTATTTAGAATATCAACAGGGAAAATGTGGTTAGATGTAAAGTATTGCCCACATCATTACTATTGCAATGAATAACATAAATATTTGGAAATTATTGCATAGTTTATCATAAAACCATATTGCTATGTTTGAGGAATTCCTAATGTTTCATTTAATCTCAGCAGAAAGCAAAGTCATGAAGTGTGTATAAGGAATGGGCTTGCAGACATGGGAGCTGTGTCCCTGACTGTGATATTCAGAATAACCTTCTTAACTCAAATGGTACCCAGGGTGGAAATTAAGATTATTGAGACACATTATATGTGACTCTGGGCTAGTAAAAATTTGAACATAATACATTTATTTGTGAGGTTCAGAACTATTGCTTATAAGAAAGAAGAACATGGAATAATCAATGAAAACTCCAAAAATGAAGCAAAAGACCAAGAAAAAATCTGCCTCTATGAAAGTGTTAGTCCTCCAAATTTAGGGATTATTAGGTTATTTACACAGAAAACATCTGATTTCTTTAAGTACTAAGTTTGACAGCTGCTATCTCTGATATTTCACTTTGACACTTCTAGTTTTATTTTTATTGTAAAATAACATCTTCTTTCAAGTGCATGTTTTGGCTTGTGATTTTATGTCAAATTTCTTTTTTGAGCAATTTCTGAAACCATGGATAAGCCAAAAATTCATGTCATTTTGCATATGAGTTTTGTCCTGGAAGCAATGTGGTACAAACAGATACAAATACCAATTAGATGTTTGGGAAAGAAGTGGTGAATGAGCACTCAGTACGTTGATAGTCTGAGAAATTCTGGTCTGGTGATTTTAATCGTGCCCCATGTGGGCAAACTGAGACTGAATGGATAATGTTGGGCTGAAAGCTGTGGGGAAAGCTGATCCATCTCAAACTATGCATGAATTAGTAACAAGGCTCAACATCACTATTCCAACAGTATTGGACCATTTGAAATGAAACAAATCCACAAAGTAAAAAAGCTGGATAAATGGGCTCCACGTGAGTTAAATGAGGGTCAAAAGCATCAGGAAGCCTGCCTTTCTTTGATGTCACCACGTACAGAAGAACCATTTCTACAACGTATTGTTACATGTGGTAATATATGGATTCATTTTGTGCAAGCATCCAGCAGAGTGTTTGGATAAATATGAAGACCTGAAACTCAGTCCAAAACCAAATATTGATCAGAGAAAGCTATTTGTGTCTATTTGGTGGTCCAGTGATGCAGCTTCATGAAACCTAGTCAACTGGCTACAGAGGATGTGTACTGCAACCGGTTGCATGAAATGGTGAGAATGTTTGTGATTAGGCAGTTTGAAACTGGTCATTAGAGACAGGCCAATCCACTTGTAAGACAGTGCTCATTCATGTGTTGCACAAACAACCCTGCTCAAATTACAGAAAATGAACTTGGAAACTCTCTGTCACTCACCATATTTACCAGATCTTGCACCAACTGACTATTACTTCTTCCAGTCTTTAGAACACTTCTTGCCAGGAAGAATATTCAGTTCTCAACAAGCTATAGAAAGCATATTATGTGATTTCACTGCCACTCACTGTCTTGGCTTCTTCCTTGCTTGGCATAAACAAGTTACTCTGAAGATGGCAAAACAGTGTTGATAGGTTAGGCACATACTTTAATTAGACTGCTTCTTGTTTGAGGTACAATAAACTAAACTTTTGATCCAAAATTGGACATTTCATATTTGACCTAATGATAGTGGCTGATAAAGGGCCAGAGAATAGAAAACAAACACAAGAGATTGCTATGAGCCTTAGCTACTCCTCACCATAATACTCTTGGCTGTTAGAATCCCTGGGCTTCTGTTTATTTACTTTTAAAAGAAAAAATGGCAAGAAAGATCTTTAATTTTCCTGCCCACTTTAAGAGTCCATAATTCTAATTTTTATAGGCTAAATAATATATATGCTAATGCTATGTTGCTATGTAATTGAGATAATTGGGCACTTATTCCTATTTAATTAGGGCTCATGTAAAATATCCTTTATAAGCTTTTTAAAATCTTTTCCCATTTTTCTTCTTCACAATTAGAGAAATTAGCCATCAGGTGCACATTAATCTCAGATTTATAATTTTGCTCCACTCACCACTTATTTTCTATAGACTTGTTCAATAAAGGCAAATGTATTTTGTATTATTTTTACATTTATGCTATTTCAATATTTTGCATAACTATTAAGAAGATTTAATACAACAGTATATTTCAACCCAGCACAAAAATTTAAATATGACTTAAATGTACTTACAAGTAAACATATTTCTTGAATTCTATCTATTTGCTCCTTTAAGCCTTGTGGGATTATCCACATGTGATTACATAGTTGGCTTATAAACCAAGCTGCAACCACAGTTTATTTTTAACTTCAAAAAGGGTACATTTCATGAGCTGCTGGAGATCTTAAAGAAAGTACTTATATAAGAATTTCTATCTCTGTTTTTATTTTGCCTTTTAAAACTTCTATTTTCTATACATTTTATAAAATACACTTTTTTTTGTAGTTGACTGATTTGATATTTAAAAATAAATGTTGAGGATGTATTTAAATTACATTTACCTATAGGGGTACATGTTCATGAATATTGTGGAGCCATTGTTGAAATTTGTGCTGTTCAGTGGAAATATAAGTCAGATACTTAATTTGAATTTCTTGGCAGTCAAAAGAAAAAAAAGAAACTATAGGCCAGTGGTTGCCAACTTTCCTAATGCCGTGGCCCTTTAATACAGATCCTGTGGGTCGTGACCCACAGGGTTAGAACTGCTGCTAGAGGCAGTTTGAAGGTTACAGATGAGGTAGGTTCTGTAGATTTGTACTTAAGTTGAATTTGTATATAAGTTGGAATGGTTACATTTACCTATTACCTGAATAGCCTTTATTCGTAAGTGTGAGTTATATGTGAGTTGGGTGTTTGTAACTCAGGGACTGCTTATACACACACACATACACATGTATATATATCTCAAATGTATCCCAAATATCATCTTATATGTAAAAAGTTGCATTTACTAATATGTCTATTAATATATACCAATATATCTACTTTTCATCATTTTAATATATTTATTATATGCACACACATGCATTTTACTACTCTGGGCAATATAATATGTATTTTACACTTACAACACATATCCGTTTGGACTAACATTCTTAGCATCTCAAAAAAAAATTT
This sequence comes from Otolemur garnettii, assembly GCF_000181295.1. Lineage (NCBI taxonomy): Eukaryota > Metazoa > Chordata > Mammalia > Primates > Galagidae > Otolemur > Otolemur garnettii. Next base: position 11,275,099 of record NW_003852454.1, on the reverse strand, counting down.
TTTTTTTATTTGTAGAGCATGAATCTCACTTTATTACCCTCCACAGAGTGCTATGGTGTCACAGTTCACAGCAACCTCCAGCTCTTGGGCTTAGGTGATTCTCTTGCCTCAGCTTCCCAAGTAGCTGGGACCATAGGCACCTGCCACAATGCCCAGCTGGTATCTTAACTCTTAAAACTGCACAAATAATTCTTTTTCTAATTGGTTTGGTCTTGACTCTCCTAGATGATGTTTTCTCTCTTCCATGGAATTTCATAGTATAGCCCCATTCCCCAAAGATTCGGTATCTGTCTCTGAATCTTTGATTTGGATTACACACAGCAAATTTAGCTTCTTGGTCTCAGTGCTCCTGTCACACCCTAGCTCTGCTGCCTGCTGTCCACTGCGGCCTCCAGGAAACACCACGGCTGTGGGTGGCTGCCCTTGGGATGTTTTTATGGACCCCAAATATTAAGAAAATATAGAATATAGGTTAGAGCAGATGCATTTGTGATGTGGAAGTGAAGTTTGTCAAGTGGCCACTTTCTCAGTTTGGCTCTGTGCTATTCCCTTTAGAATGAATATCATTTTGTGAATGTTGGCACTGATTGTGCCATTGATTATTATTCTCGCAATAAAACAGAGTAGTTTTCTTCTTAACTTACAGGACATTATGAAATTTAATGTTATCTTGATAACAAAGAGTTTAAGAAGGAGGTATAGGAAAAGGGGTGGGGGATATTAGGATTATTATATCTGACAATAAGAACCTGAATAAACTGTGACAAGAAGTTAATGTTTGAACATTTTCAGGGATGAATAAATAAAGCAGATATTTCTAAACAGTTTTTGTGGGTGGTAACAAAGCATTCTTTGGAAAAGATCACATTTATATTGCTGGCGGGATAATCAGGTAAGGCTGCTCAAGACTAGGTTCTTCCTTAAGACTTTGACACTGCTATGTCCTATCCTGCCATCAGCCACTGAAGGAGTCAATAGCGTATAACACTGTGACCCTGTGCTTGGTTTGGGAGACTTACAGCTATTACTAAATTGATGTAGAGAGCTATGGCTATCTGTATTTTAGGTAGGGTTGAAAGTGTGGACAATGCAATGAATGAAAGATTAAAATTAAAAAAAGGACATAGTTTATTCTTAGATTTTAAAATGCTAGATCAATTATTCAAAGGAAGGGTGTGTGTGTGAAGCATGTCCTCAAAGTCTGTGTAAAGTTTAAGCTTCACTAACTTCAGAAAAATAAGTGCTATCAATTTACCTCTAAGAGTGTTTGAAGTTTAATCATATACATTTATTTTATACTTATTTCATTTGGGAGATGTTAAGTAATTAATTAATCATTTTAATATTTTGAGTCAGCCTCTCTAATTAAAAACAGTAAAAGAACATTCTCAAAGACTGATACATTGTAGACCACAAAATGTCTCTACAAAAATAAAAGAATAGAAATTATACCTTGTATCTTCTTGGGCCACAATGGAATAAAACCAGAAATGAATTCCAACAGAAAAACACTCATACCTACACAAAGTCATGGAAACTAAATGACCTAATGCTGAATGATAACTGGGTTAATGAGGAGATAAGTATGGAATTAAAAAGAGATACTTTGTACAAAATGACAAATGTGGTAAAATGAGTTATTGAAATCTGTGAGATGCAGGAAAAGCTATCTTGAGAGGAAAACTCACAGCCTTAAATGCCCATAGGTAAAGGACAGAAAGGTCACAAATCAATACTCTAATGAATCATTTAATTGGAAAAGGAGGAGCAAACCAATCCCAAAGTCAGCACAAGAAAAGAAACAACAAAGATGAGAGCAGAACTAAATGAAATTGAGAACACAAGAGCTCTACAGAAGATGAATGAGCAAAAACTTGGTTCTTTAAAAAGACAAGAAAAACTGACAAGTCTTTTGCTATATTAACTAAAAACAGAAAATAAAGGATTCTAATAAGTTCAATTAAAAATGAAAAGGGAGAAGTCTCAAACAACACAATGGAAATACAATACATCATCTCAGAATACTATAAAAATCTCTGTGCCCATAAATATGAAAATGTGGAGGAAATGAACAAATTCTTGGAAACAAGTCTTCTAGGCTTAGTCAGGAAGAAATAGAACACCTGAACAGACCAATATAAAACACCAAAATTGAAACAGCAATAAAGTCTTCTAACTAAAAAAAGTCCAGGAGCAGATGGTTTTACACCTGAATTTTACCAAACCTAGAAAGAGGAACTTGTACCTCTATGGCAGAAATTATTCCATACCACTTAGAAAGAATAAATCCCCACTCAATCATTCTATGAAGCCAATATTACCTTGATACCAAAGCCACAAAAGGGCACAACTAAAAAATAAAACTGCAAACTTTATGAATATGATGTAAAAATTCTCAAAAATAATTTGAAAACCAAACTACCAAACTCACCAGCACATCAAAAATAATTCAACACAATCAAGAGGGCTTCATCTCAGAGATGTAAGGATGGTTCAACATATGCAAATCTAAAAATATAATTCACCACATGAATAGAAGCAGAAACAAAGTCCGTATGATTCTTTCAATGGATGCAAAAAAAACATTTGACAAAATTTGATACCTTTCCATGATAAGAACCCTCAATAAAATTGGTATAGATATATCCCTCCATATTATAAGGGGTATATATGATAAACCTACAGCCAATATCATATTGAACAGGGAAAAATTGCAAGTCTTCCCACTTAGAACTGGAACCATCCATGTGTGCCCACTTTCACCTCTTTTATTCAACATAGTGCTGGAAGTTCTTGCCAGAGCAGCAAGGGAAAAGAATAAAATCAAGGGGCTACAAATGGGAAGAAGAGATCAAATTATCACACTTTACTAAAGATATGGTTTTAAATCTAGAAAACTCTGAAGATTCAACCAAG
>NW_003852454.1:11267013-11271722 GCF_000181295.1 Otolemur garnettii | reverse complement strand
GCAGCCTTCTTATGTACCAACATTCAAGCTGAGAATCAAATCAAAAACACAATACCTATCACAGTAACAAGGAAAAAAATACCTAGAAATATGCTTAACAAAGGAGATGAAAGACATTTATGGGTGAATTATGAGAAAGTGAGGAAAGAAATTGCAGACTATGTAGACAGGTGGATAAAATATACCAATGCTTATGGGTCAATAGAGTCAACACTGTTAAAATGTCCCTACTACCGAAAGTGATTTATAGATTCAATGCAATTCCCATTAAAATATCAATGCCATTATTTGGAGATCTAAAAGAAGTAGTTCTGTGCTTCATATGGAACCAGAAAAGACCCCCAGTAGACAAAGCAAGCATATAAAACAAGAACAAAGTGGGAAGCATGATTTTACTGGACATTAAACTATCTTACAAGGCTACAGTAACTAAAACAGCATGATACTGGCATAAAATAGAGACATAACCTATGGATCAGAAATAAGAACCCAGAGATGAAACCATCCTCATACTCCCTTCTGATCTTTGACAAACCAGATAAAAACATACAGTGGGGAAAAGAACCCCTGTTCAATAGATGGTGCTGGGAGAACTGGACAACCACAAGTAAAAGACTGAAACAGGATCTGCACTTTTCATCACTCACAAAAATTAAATCATGATGGAGGAAAAACATAAACCTAAGGTAAGAAACTGTAAGAATTTTAGAAGAAAATGTCAGAAAAGCTTATAGATTTAGGGTGATGAAAGAATTCATGAAGAAGACCCCCAAACCAAACACAGCAACAATAAAAATAAACAAATGAGACTCTATCAATTGTGTATAGCCAAGTGTTGGTGCTGCTGTGGCACCCCGTCACTGTGTGACTGAAACAGCAGGACATGGATAGAAGTACAAATGCTTGCAAGAGGTGGACTTCCCATAGATGCAGGGAAGCCTCAAATAACTTATGCAGTGGCCTTTTATTGAAACAGTAAACAACAGGTGTGGTGGGTTCCCAGCAATGACATACAAGGGCTACTTGCTTAATGATCACTACGTGCTCTTTCCCCAAGGGCTCGACTCCCACCCTGATGCACCCTGAATGTTCAAAGTAAAACACCTGCTATAACACCTACTCGCTAATGAACAACCGATCTTATCTCATTAACACATGCAGTTGCTTGAGGGCTTGACTCCGAGCTGCAAAACATCTCCAGGCCGGCTCAGAGATTGTCCCACTCCCAATCCCTCCCTCAAGAACCAGTGACCACTCATATAAGCTTGGTGCTCAGTCTCCTACAGCCAAGGACAAAATCAAAAGGGCACATAGATAACCCACAGAATGGGAGGATATATTCACATACTATACATCTGATGAAGGATTGATAACCAGAATCTACAAATAACTCAAGAAAATCATCGTGAAATAACCAAACAATCCCATTAAAAGGTGAGCAAAAAACATGAACAGAAACTTTTCAAATGAAGATATACTAATGGCCCAAAACTCATGAAGAAATGCTCAAAGTCCCTCTGTTAGGGACATGAAGATTAAAACTGCATTGAGATATCACCTAATTCCAATGAGAGTGGTTTATATTAAAAAGTGCTGGCCTGGATGTGGAAAGGAAGGAACTCTTATACATTGTTGATGACACAGCAAACTGGTAGCTGCCTACCCTTCTCCCTGGACTCCAGGCCTCTCCCTGGCCTCTGCTGCTACCTTGCTCCTTCTTACTCTGCTCTGAGCCTTCTTCCTGTGGAGCTTCTTGTTGGTTCTGCCACTTTTCCCTTACCTGACGTATGTTTTTTTTATCTGTTTTTTTCTTCTTCATCTAAAACTTTTCCACATTTTTGAGACCATCTGGCAGCTGGTGTCTCTGGGCAACCACCTTGTCTTGTCCCTCAGGATTCACTTTTTGTATTGTTATAAACAATCACTTGCACGAGATATTTATGTCAAAGTGCTAATTTTATCCATTTTCTAGTTCTCAGAGGCTATGGGCTACCCCATTGCACAGCACTTACGTTAATCTTTACTGAAAAGAGGGCCCTGTGCATGTTAGACATTCAGAGTGGCCCAGACCCCTTCCCAAACCCAGTAATTCTACTATCTAAAATAGTAATGTGTGGAAATATAAAAAAACAGATTTTTTTAAATATTATTATGGGATAGTTTATTTCTAGCTGAGATAAAGTAACAGGGACCACATTTGCCCTCCCACCTGAATAAACAGCAACAAATATTGGGAAAATACATAAAACATTGATTTTCAAGACCTTATACATTGGGCGATAAAAAGTAGTGATCACTGGAAGACGGGAAGTAAATCGTGTAAACCTTCTGATTGCCCAGTTTAGTGCCTTTGAAGAGTTTGTAGATCATGGCACAGGGAGGAGTAACCCAGGCCACGTTCAGACATTACACTGAGTTGAGGATACAGACCTAAGAGTTTGGGAGACTAACCTGGCTACAGTTTATAGGGCAGAGTGCTACAGAGGAGACGGAGGCACAGAGAAAACTCTGGGCAGTTGTGGATGGTCCCCACTGAGTATTTAGCAGGAAGCTGATTGATGGGTGCACATGTGTAAGGAATCTGTTCTGAGCCAGAATGACCCATCTGGGAAAATTAGACGGAGTAGTGACTGGTTCTCACATAGGCATCAGAGTAATGCCTGTTCCTGCCAGTCTGGCTGGAAAATTGTACAATTCACACTTAGGGTGCATGCAGGCAAGATAGAAATAGGGTGACAGAAGCAAGGCATTCAGGAAGCAAATTTAAGGGTGCACTCACTCTCAAGTTCATACAAGTGCAGGACTGGCACTTGAGAGTAAGCACCTCCTTAAATTCTGCAGCTTAGCATCCCCCTCTGAAGTAAACACTTCTGTCCAGACAGGCATTTACAGGACCTTCAGTGTGAGCTCCTTGCATTTGCACCCTGGATCCTCGCTTGTCTCACTATAGTACCAGCTCTACTCAGAAGATAGGAATCATTGTCACCAACTAATTATTCCAATGGTCCTTTTAAAAAAAAATCTTCAAATTCTTCTGATTCAAAAAGATCAGTCTGTTCCCCAAATCATTTATAGGAACACAAAAAGAGCTAGTATTTACCCAGAAGGTGATATTCACAATGTCTAGCATTGCAAAGAAGCAGGAAAATCTAGTCCACATTGAGGAGTAAAACCAACTAGAGCTGACACAGGTGTTAGGATACCAGAGAAGAGCATTAAAGCAATTATTATAATTGTATTCCATACATTTAGAACTTAAATGGAAATATGACATATATAAATAAGACCCAGAGCAGTAATATAAACTATAAAAATAAAGCACAGAGAGAAAAAATGAATTTAAAAAATGAAATGGGCATCATTGAGCTGTGGACCAAATTCAAGCAGCCTAATATACATGTAATTAGAGTCTATGGGGGAGGAAGTGGCAGGAAAAAATTTAAGAAGTAACAGGTGAATATTTTCCAGATTTGATGAAAACTATAAAACTCAGACTCAATAAGCATGAAATATGAGAAGAAATGACAAGAAATATGAGCAAAACCACGCCTAAGCACATCACTCTCAATAAATAAAAGGAAAAAAAAAACCCACACCAACTGTGTAGTTTTAAAGGAGTCATAGGGAAAGGGGCCACTTTGCAAACAGAGGAAGAAAGATGCAGATTGGAGGGGGTTCTGGCCAGAAGTCGCAAGTTAGAAGACATTTGAGCAATATCTTTTAACTACTACAAGAAAAACAACACCACGCTAAAATTCTATACAAGCAGATACTACTTTCAAAAATGAAGATGTAATAAACTTTTCCAGACATAGAAAGGTAGAGGGATTCACTACTGTAAGACCTGTAGTATAAGAAAAGTTGAAGAAGTGGGCAGATAAGCACTGTACATACAAAGATGTGCAAAAGTATTGGTCATCAGAGAAATGCAAATTATAAGCTCAATGACATATTTATCACACACCTACCAGAATGGTTCACATTAGAAAGCCTGATCACATCAAGTGTTGTCAGGCATATAGACAACTGGAACACTCATACACTGCTGATGGGACAAGAAATTATCACAACTACTTGGCATATAGGTTGGCATTTTCTAAAATGTTAAATATCCACTGACCACATGATCTAGACATTCCATGCCTAGATAATTACCTATAAGAAAAGAAACAAAATGCACATCCATACAAAGACACCTACCTGCACAGATAGTCATAGGAGCTTTACTTTTCATAGACTAAAACTGGAAGTAACCCAATGTATATCAACAAAGGACTGTGTGAAAAATGTGACATACAAAGTAATACTATTCAGCAATAAAAATAAATGAACTCTCTCTACACTCAACCATGTGAACGGATATCAAAATAACAAATAAATAAATAATAATGCACACAGCCAGGCAACAGCGAGTATAAGTTGTACTCTTCTATCTGGAAAGCTTTACAAAATGAGTACTATTCTTCAATAACAAAGAAGATCCAGGCTGGGAAGGGGTAGGCAGAGAAGGGTAGAAGGAATTAAGGCTCACGAGGAAGCATCTAAGCGTAATGTGGGGGTTCGTTATCTTGAGTGGAATAACACGTACTTGGGTAGGTACATATATGAACACTGATTATCTTGTGCACTTCAAATATGTGCAGTTTATTGTATATTAATTATACCTCAATAAAAATGTCAAAAATGCCATTATTATTATGAAATTCTGG
>NW_003852454.1:11264147-11266055 GCF_000181295.1 Otolemur garnettii | reverse complement strand
TTCTTGTAATGCTTCTTCATGATACCACAGAAGACCAACTCAAGCCGGATTTTCTTCTTATCCATCAGTCTCTAGGTCTTCCTTAGAAATCCATCTTCTACCTGAAAACATCCTCTGTGAGATAATCAACACAATAATCAACACAATGGTTTCACAGCCCCTTCAATGTAGCCTGAATAGTACAAACGAACATAAACAACAACTCCTGTTTGTCCAAGAATACTGGTCCCTCTTATTCAATGTCCTCCTTTTTCTCCTCATATACCAAACTATGAAACATGCTGAGAAGGTACAGAGGGGGAGAAAGATGCTGAAGGCCTCTGAGGATGGCTCAGTTCCCCTATTCCACACTCACACCACATCCTTCAGAAGCAGCAATTTGACAGCCTTGACCCCTATGTGACTTGCATGTAGCGTTTTTTTCTGATCAGAAGTGAGGTGGCTAGAGAGATTGAAGTGAACTGAAGGTCATTACGTCCATCACTGCTAACAAGTCGGAGGATCGCTGCATGACAGATAGCTGCATTTACTAGATGAAATACTTAATGGCTATTATTTTATTGTTTTATTGGCTCAGAGCCAGGGATAACTCAACATACTTGTCATTCTGTCCTTCACAAAGTCCTGTCAAGTTTCCACCCCTATGTACTAAGTAGCAAGAGAATTTATACCAATCCAACTTTTGGTGATTCATTAAGGAGGCTTAAAAGGTTTTGATATTATTCTACTTATGAAAAATATTATTGTTATATATAAGTCTTAGAATAAAGAGTAAGATGAAATTTAGAAATTATTTACACTATTTCTTTTACAAATGATGAAATGAAGATGCTTATTAACATCACACAGGAAGGTACTGGCAAAGGTAAGTCGAGAACTTAGGTTTTGTGCATTTTGATTATCTAAACTGTCTCTGAAACAATGTTGTCTGAAGCTACTTTCCTGTGTGATGTTAAACTTTTCAGATTTTATGCCATAAAAGTGTACATACAAACTAATATTTATTGTAAATAAAATGAGGAATGACTATACTTTGTGTTGAGTATTTTGCTGAGTAAACTAGTTAACTTTTTACAGGAATCAATGTTAGATTTTCTTACCAAAAATGGCATTATAAATGAATTAATTTATATTGACATTAGAGAGATAAAATTATACATACAAATTAAAAACATGTAGGTTATCACAAATATTAATAAAGTTAATATTAATAAATATTAATAGCAGTAATAAAAATGGCGATTACTTTGTTTATCATAGCCAAGCCAAAAAGTATTGATAATTGATCAGATTGGCAACATTCTTCTAATTATATCATGAAATGTCATGATTCATAGATGTCCTCCAATTACTAGGTGCTGTAGGAACATGAGTAGTACTAGTCTTTTTAGAATTATATTGTTGGCTTACCTTGAGAGTTACATGAACAGGCCTCTGTGTCTATTACTTTATTTACTTTATGGTAATTTTTAAAATGTTACTCTTTTCTTAAAGGAAGACCACGATGTCAATTTCTCTTAGGTATCATTAATAGAAATAGTTTTTATTCAGTCATTAGTTTGCTTTTATTTTTATTCATATTGTTATCTTCTTTCACTCTATATGAGTGTAGGAAAACTCAGTGTTACCTTTATCTGGCAGATATGTCATTTAATGTATTATCTATGGTCCTGATCAGTGGTTCTCAACCTTCCTAATGCCACAACCCTTTAATACCACCCCTCATGTTCTGGTGACCACTCAACCAAAGAATTATTTTTGTTGCTACTTCGTAACTGTAATTTTGCTACTGTTATGAATTGTAATGTAAATATCTGATATGCAGGAGACCCCCAAAAGGGTCACAACCCACAGATTGAGAACCAAATTGAGGCCTAAAAATAATTTCTGGATCATAATAACTGGTAT
>NW_003852454.1:11261241-11263666 GCF_000181295.1 Otolemur garnettii | reverse complement strand
AAAAAAAAAACTGTGAAAGAGGGATGGTGAGTAAAAAACCCAGCAGAATAGAATTCTAAAGAGAGATGTGGAGCTTTGTGGGCAAGCCTCGTGAAGCCATGGGAATTAGAGACATCAGCCTTGATAGGACAAGGCTAAAAATGAGGTGGGGGGGGGGCGTTGAATAAAGAACAGGCAGAACCAAGGTCTCCTCTTTACACCTGTGGCAGAGAACAAAGACTTATTCTCTAGAGACTCAATCAGGGCAGGCAGGGACACAGCCACCCCAAGCACTATGGAAGAGCAGCTCAAAACTCTCATAGGACAACCCATCCACTAGCAAACCCATAGGGGTTTCCATGCAATTCATAAGGTGTCTTCAGTGAAGCCTGGAAGTCTCTCTCTTCATGCATGTGCTCCATTGACTGCTTGTTTTCTGCCAGTCTCATAGTAGCCATATTTGTTATTCTATGCCAGCATTACTCAGTAACTTAGCTTTTCGGCACAAAGCTATGTTACAAACAATTAGGTACACAATTTATTTTTCTGTTATACACACACAACCCTTTGATTTATTCACCTATTGTTTATGTGACCTTGAAAAAGGATCCCCATTTACTCATCTCTGAAATAGGAATAACAGAATTAGCATTCCAAAAAACATGAAAATCCCAGCCTCAGGCCCAGAAACTGGCACAGTGATTCTTCTACCATATTCTACTGGTCAAAGCCATCCCTGAACCTGCCAAGATCTAAGAAGAAGGGATGTAAACCTCTTCTTTATATGGAAACAGTGTCAAAGAATTTGTGGTCATTTTTAATCCCCTACAACTGATAAAACAATCACAAGAAGGCAGAGAAAAAACTCAGAAAACATGAACAAGCCTTGGTTATTGTAAAAGAATAGCCAAATGTGAAAAGAAATGGTATGATTGGAAGGTAACATCGAAGAAATTGTCAGTGGAACAAAAATCCCAAAGATGTGAAAATTAAGGAAGAGACATATGAAAAATGTTGCATATTAATCAAAGCAATGTGAACTCCAACTAATTAGATCATCAAAAATGAAAGAAATATAAGCATAGTATTTAGAAATGAGAGTTAACTGAGAAGAAAGTCCCCAGATAATTAAAGATGGTTTGTCAGGAGATGTCAGGGATGGAGAGTGCTAAAAGTGGGACTATTATTGTTATTATGCCTCTTTAGTTTAGAGGCACTTAGTAAATATTTATTGCATGAATATTGTTTGCATGAACATACTGTTCATTGGAAAATGAGCAAACAGTCTATTATGCTCTTAATTCTGTTTTTGTTTGTGTTTTTCATTTTTGTCACTCATCATGGGACAGGATAAGGAGAAATAGGGTACCGTCCATCAGGACAGTAGGGCTCATGCACAGGATACACATGAAGTAATCTTGTAAGCTTGGGTGGTAATAACAAATCTCGTTCATTTGGGGGACTTTCATTATTTCTAGAGATACACGTTGCAGACATGTAGGTTTAATGCTGGATACTGGAAATAAGGGAAAAAGCATAAAATATAGCTCTGTCCTTTTACGGCTTAGAGTCTAGTGTAGAAATTAACAAAATAGTTACACCACAGCATAATTAGAACAGTGACAAAATTAAGGGTTACATACTTTTGAATAACTAATTCTTATATTTTATTATTGTGGAAAAATATGTCGTTCCAAATTTTGGCACAAAGCTAAGTTAAAAACAATTAGGTACACAATTTATTTTTCTGTTATACACACACACACTCCTTTGATTTATTCACTTATTGGTTATGTGACCTTGAACGAGGATCTCCATTTCCTTATCTCTGAAATAGGTATAATAGTATTTCTATTTTAGAATTAGAATTACATGAGATGACATTTCAATAAACAATTTTTATAAATACTTGTTCAATCAAAACTTGATATTCTTGTACCCATTAATCTAAAATAGAGTTAGATAAAATAAGATCTAGTGTTGATAGTTTGGTAGAGTGAGCACAGCTGACAGTATTTTTTTCTATGTTTCAAAATAGGTAGAAGAGAAAAATTCAAATGCTCCCAACACAAAGGACAAATGTTTGAGGTGATGGTTCCCCCATTACCCTGATTTGATCATTACACATTGTATCCATGTACCAAAATATCACATGTGTATGACTCAAACTATGTACAACTATTATGTATCATATTTAAAGGAAAGATGAGTAAAACACCAATTCATATGTAGTATTAAAGGCAATAAAAATATCAGCTAGTAATGACTTCCAGTTCAGACAAGAGGATATAGAGGCCTTTCTCCTGCCTCCATCCTGCTAAACACAGCTATAAATCCTGAAATTAATGCAAGAGACAACCAAAGGAAAACTCTAACAGGTGGTAAAACGAAGGGAAAATAGTTTGAGACCCTGGAACAACACATCAGAAGTGTACCTTACCTCCCC
>NW_003852454.1:11256082-11259855 GCF_000181295.1 Otolemur garnettii | reverse complement strand
AAAAAAAAAAAAAGAACCCAGAAATATAACATTCTGCCAAGACCCATGTAGTGACTTGAATGAAAAATGACCTTCAATTGGTAACAACAGTGAGATGAATCAGATGTTGGAATTATCTGACAACTATTTTGAAAGTGGTTAGAGAGAAATGGCACCTACAGAGGGACACCAATTCGACTGAAAGCAGATTTCTCAACTGAGAGCATGCCGGCCAGAAGTAATTGGCACAATATTTTTTCAAGTGTTGAAACAAAAGGTATCAATTTCCTTATCTCGTGATACCCTCCTTCAGGAATGGAAGAGAAATAAAAGCATTCTCAGATGAAGGAAAACGAAAAGAACTTGTCACAATCCTTCCTGCCCTTCCGGGTTGGTAAAAGAAAGTTCTTCAAAAAAAACTTGGGCGGGGGGCAGGAAGAATGTGATGAAAGACTCTTGAAGTGCGTGATCTGAACAAGGAACAACAAAAGAAGCCAAAATAGGGGAAATAGACCCTCTTGACTTAAAAAAAAATTACATTTGAGGATAGAAACAAAAATAATACCATTCAATTTTTTTAAAAAAGTGTTTTAAAAGAGGAAAAGGTAAAGGGACCTGAATGGAAGTAAAATTTCTACACTTACCCCAAGTGGTAATTAAAATATGTAGTTCTGATAGTGGGAGATTATTCTAAGTTAAATTTGTACGGTGTGATATGCAGAGAACCTGCTGTTGAGCAAGGCAGAGATACACAGGAAAACCGTGAGCATAGATCAAGGGTAATCCACAGGCAGGCAAGAAAAGAGGAACAGGGCAGCCAGAGAAAACAAAACAAAACAGAAACCATAAGCACTAACACAACAATAATTACCTTTCATATAAATGCTCTAAAGATGCAGGGATTCCTTAGGCTACTATAATTGTATTGCCTGATGGTTAAGGCTGACAGCTCTTAAATTGGGAGACCTAGTACACAAACATGGCTTTGCTAGTTATCAGCTGAGGAAGCTTGAACAAGTTACTTGTATGCATCTCAGTTTTTCATGTATAACATAAGCACAGTGCCTTCTAAGTAAGGGGCAGTGAACACTTAGAAAACGATAGCTACCTTTAGGAGTAAGGCCTAGCAATGTAAGTTTATTCTGCTTCTACAATGCTTAGAATGACAGTATGGTTTGGATAAGGAAACACATATACTTAAAAGAAGGAGTAATGATAGATTTCGAGTATAGTGAGAGAGTGTGTTGGGGGCCACTTTCTTGTCAAGAGGTGATCTTATCATTTGGGTCTCAGTGAGGGAAAGAGAATTCAGTCTTATGTATTTCACATATGAAGAGATTTGATTTTCCAAAAGAGATAGACTTTTCTTTTTCTCTTGCACAAGAGTAGAAAAGTGAGTGAGCCAGAGAGAGTAGACAACAGAAATAGAGGTCTGAAGTCAAGGTTCTGGGAGGACATCCTTCCTCTCATGGCTCTAGGGAAGGATTTTTCCTGGCTTCTCCTTGTGCTAGTGGTGGTCACAATCCTTGGAATTCCTTGGTCTTCAGATGTATCATTCTAATCTCAGCCTTAGTCATATCCTGAGATTCTTCTCTGTGTGTCTAAATGTTTCTTTCCTTATAAGGACACCAGTTATTAGATATAGGGCCCAGCCAATTGCACAGGAAGTATCCTATTTTCAATTAAGATCCCATTCACAGGTGCCAGAGATTAGGACTTCCACGCGTCCCTTTTGACAACACAACACATAACAGAGGCCAAGCCAAATAAATAGCACAATGATATTTATCAAATTTATAGTTTTAAGTAAAATTTTATCTTTTATTAAAATACAACTTTACATATAGCAAAATATCAAAATTTTTACTGTATAGTTCATTGAATTTAGTTAGCAAACAAATCATACATTCACACAGTTTACCGTAGAACGTTGATAGACCTTGAGTGGTCTCCCCTATGACACATTGTTCTCAAGTAGAAGTTAGCCACTATAGCATAAGGTATTTTTGGCTGTTTGGATTTTCTATAATGGAACAATACAGTATTTACTCTAATTTCTGAGTGCTTTCATTGAATTTCACGAGATCATCCTTGTTTTTCCATGTGACAGGCCCTCTAGGAGTGATTGCGACAATGCTCCAGAACTGCTCAGAGGGTATTTAAACCATGAGAAACTGATCACTCAAAAAATAGTCCAGGAACAAATTACCAGAGCTGGGATCTGGATGCGAAAGAGGCTAGTTCAGAACACTGTGATCGCAGTCAGTACAGCCTCAGTGCCCCTTGGACACCTGGGAGAAAGGGGCTGATGCTGAAATCCTGCAACACTGCTGCAGGAAAACCTCACAGGGAACAGTGCGAGGGAGCATTTCAGTGGCAGGAGCAGGGCTGCATCAGGAAGCACAGCCACCGAGGAGGCTGCGGTGCCGCGGTGAGCTTCTCTTCTCTGAAGCAGCTGAGGAAGTGTCTGAGGAGGGGCATGAACAGCAGGACGTGCAGAAAGGAGTGGAGGATTGTGCTGGGTTCCAAAAGATGGTGACAGATGAGCTGGGAGGACAAGGAATGAAGGGAAAGAGCAAATACGTACCTGGAAGCTTCTGGAAACTATTGCAGTAAACAACCAGAGTCAAGGTTGACATGGGAATTATTAGAATGACACTGCAATCAAGAAATCCGCATGATCTGTTTTGGTTTTAATCTTGTTTTATTTTAAGGAGCTTTATGGGATGAAAATAATATTGTCAAGTGGCAAAAATCCTAACTGTGCAAAAATGGAGATGAAGAAAACACAGCCTTCCTCCTGTGTAGCCCTCAGTCTCCCTGTTCCACTCTCAAAGCCAAATTCATTGTCAGTTAAGCTTGTATTCTTTCAGAGATAGTGTAAGCATTTAACAAATTAGAGATATTTAAATATGTCCACACATATATCTATGTATCTCTGTAGCACACAGTAAGAGAGTATGGTAATCCACTCTCCATCTGAGTTTTATCCTGCAGGTATTTCCTAACTAGCAAATGCAGAAAAAATAGCTGCTTGGCATTTTCATCTAAATAGTGCATCTTAATATGTTTTGTCAAATCCCAGTGACAGTCATTTAAATTCTTCCTGTATCTATGCCTCTGATTGAAATATACATATTATAGCTACAGATCTATATGTAGATATGTAAAGCTATACACACCCATGTTGCCTGAAGGAGAACCTTTAAAAATTAAAAAATGTACTAGGTTAAAGATGTTTGTTTTTAATTTTGATATACACTACCAAATGTTCTTTCAAAGAGGTTGCTGTAATTTTCGCTTACAACAACAGTGCCTCAGGGTGTCTATCTTTCTGTAACTGCATCGGAAAATAAGTATTTGCTGAGATTAATAAACTGCCTGGATAAATAAATTAGTCTAAATTAATAAGGTTAAAAAGTAGATTTACTCTATTTTAATTGCATGTTTATTATATTATAAGTAGTCCTGGATTTGACAAGTGTGACTTCTAGTGTGATGCCACTGTATGGTGGATGGATGTTGGGTTTGAGACTTAGAGAACAAGGTCACAATGGAACCAAGTGGAGCTCATTTTCAATTACGGGCAAGTAAATAAAAGTGATTTAATAGGTAGGAAATGCATGGTATTCTCAACTGGGAAGATGTAGGAATGGATAAAAAATGCCTATCTGTTAGCTTTCCCTATTCAACTATGTATTTGGTTTAAGCATGTTGATTTTTTTCTTTTAAAATGACAATGACTTCAGTCGATATTATGCTGGAATCAGACCCTAAATACTCTACATGAGTGT
>NW_003852454.1:11241067-11255562 GCF_000181295.1 Otolemur garnettii | reverse complement strand
CATTAATGCCCTTATCTGAGATAAGGCTGTTTTTAAACAAAATGGACTTTCAGTAAGATAGTTCAGTTTCCTTTGCTTGGCAAAGGCCAGTATGAGCCTGTAGTTTCTGGAAATATTACATAAGTTCAAAAACCTGGATGGTACAAATTTGAGAATTTCCATGCTAGAAGAGACTTTCAAATTTATTGTACTGATTGCTTCATTTGCAGACTATATAATCAGATAAGTAGTAAAATTACTCAAAATTTGCATAGGAGATGGGGAGAACTAGGGCAAAACCAGTTCCTATAGCTCCTAGGCTGGTAGTCTTAGATCACACGGCTGATAATGACATTGTGTGATATCATAAGTGGCATACAATTATAATAATTTTTCATGCTTAAAAAGCAGTCATTTGGGTTGCATTGACCCAAATACAACCATAGAAGTTGTTTAATAGAAGCTCTATAGGCAATTACAATTAAGCTATTAGTTCTGCAATAAAAACAATGTAAATTCAGCCTGCTGAATGTTATAAGACACAGTTTTGTAAATATAAAAGAAATTCCACTCTTTATTCTTCTGCTAAGTCATGGAATCACTTTTTTATGGTGTGAATTATAAATCGGTGGTGGCCAGCAAGTTATTTCTGTTTTTTCCTCTACTCTGTGTCTATTTTGTTTGTTTTTATTTTCTCCTTACTATGTGATCTTGGGCTCCGTGGGACCCTGGCAATAAGAAGAGTGAATCCAGGTCTGCCGATGAGAGCGTCTAATCACTGAGGCTTATACTGAACACACGTGGCAAAATGGGAAGCTCCATACTCCTAACTCTACAACGGTTGTCCACGATGCTTTAACCTTTAGGTCTTTAAAAGAGCCATGTCATTCAGGCACCTGGTAAGAAAAAAAAAATTTTTTTTGAACAACAAAAAAGAAACGTAAACCATCGAAATGGCTCAGTATTTTGTGTGATTAACAAAGAACCAGCCAAATGACTTGTGCGTTGGGAATAATTATTCTATATTCAGCAAAAAAATTCATTGATGACATTGATGATGCAACTGCATTTCAAATGCCTCCTCTTGTAGCTTCCTATCTCTACTGCTCTCTCCCTACCGTTTCCTCAGTTGATTTTCGATAGTTGCTTGAATAAAATTTAAAAAGAGGTAAATATGGCTAAGACCCTTTAAGGCTGTCCGTTGAACTTGAGATTAATGTCAAATTCCTAGGCACAAAAGGCAAGAGTCTTAAGGGAGGCTGAGTCCTTTTTTCCTCCAGCCTGGGTCACTCCATTCCTACTCAGGCTAAGTGCATTTCCCAGGAAAGTTCATTTCTGCCTGTGTTGCTTCAGAAGTCCTCCTCCTCAGGACTGCTCTGCCCTGGTAATTATACACTTATCTTTCATGGGACTGTCTAGTATATGTCCCAGCTATACCAACTAAAATCACTTTTTTTCCCTTTTATTACTATTATTGTTATTTGCCATGGGTGGATATTTATGGAAAGGATACCCTTTCTTTTGGGATGCAGGGGACTGTCCTTCCTCAACACTATTTGGTTTAATGAGGACCAGTAACTTCAGGACCAGTAACTTCAATATTGCCTCACTTGCAGACCATAAAGATTAGTTCAAGGGATAAGTAAGTGAAATATTGCAGGCTAGTTTTAAAAGACTAGGAGACAGTCTGGGGAGGTGTGAGGCTAGTTGTTCTGGGAGCCAGAATTCTAGCTTCATGAAGAAAGTGAATGTTATCAAATGAAACCTCCTGTGGAAATGAGCAGAGACAAGCTACAGAAAGGCACAATTATATCCCTGTCCCGGGCTCCAGAATCTAGGCTATTCTCCTATTGTGTTAAATGACTCAGTACATTCCTTTTTCTATGTGAGTAGTTTGATTTGTGTTTCTTCTATAACCAACATAATGCTAAGGATTCCAGACCATATGTGGACTTCTAATATTTCATAGTTTCTATAATACCTTATTTAACACATTTATTATTTCTACGCTTCTGGCTCTCAGCATTTCTAAGTCTAAAATTAACTGCTTAATTTACGTGATGTTCTCCTTTCAGAAATTGAAAGGGACTTGGATAAAGCAATGTCCTTGCCATATTGGTGATTATACCAAAGTGAATGTGCCAAGTGGCAGAGTTCTAAAGGTAGGCTTGGGCAACAATGATAACATGTCTGTGATCATATTAACTTTCAGACTTCCTCTGACTTGGAAACAAAAGGGTGTGAGTTAAAAATGCAAACATTTTTATCCTAATCTTGCTTTCTCCAGCCTGTTATAGCATCCACTCTGCTAAGTGTCTGCAGTGACTGGGGAGGGCATTAGAGTTTCTGCAGCGAGGCCTCGGCCTCTTGTCTCTGGTGAAAGCTTGTTAGAGATGACCTAACAGGGTGGTTACCTCTCCATTCTCTGGTTTTTAATGGGGCAATCTGAGCCTACAAATTCTCAGTTGATAGTCAGAGGAGCAAAGGGTCACTACAAGTTGTCAGCAGGTGCCAAGGTCTGCTGGAGGAAATCATCGCTTGCTGCAACCCTTGGTCCTAATTAGCCTCCTCTTCATTAATTATATGCATCGCCCACAGTCCTGGGAGCCATGTTGTTTGGCATTTAGGCTTGTGGAGAACATTCCTCTTATCATTTTAATGTAGTCCTGCTGCCATATATCATGCTAAAGAAAACAGAAAGTACTTCCTGGGCACACTTGTTTGCATTAGAATATGTAAATCTTTCTGAATAAGATGGGTGTCCTTGGAATAATGCATTTCTTACAAAATACCAATGGAAGGGATTGCTAAGATCCCTCTCCTGGAGAACAGCAAGGGCAGGACACCAGGCAATGAATACGAAGACCAGGAGGGGACAGCATTTCCTAATCAGACTGTCCATTAAGGCCCCAGTGGACTCTCACTGCCCACGCCACAATCCAAATATGTAATATATTTGGAACTGGCTGGGGATAGGTGCCAACATCCACACAGTTTCCTTGAAGCTGTGCTGATTTTGCATGCTTAAAGTAACTGTATGCAGGACTAAAATGAGTTTCATAGGTCATGTAATTTGAATTTTGTTTTATAAATGAGTAAAAGGGACATAAAGATATTAAGTGCATACAACTGATTCACAACAGAGCCAAGACAAAAAATCTCTGACAACAAAAACACTAGCTGCACCTCCTAACTTCTTCGGAATCTTGCACTGTTAATTATCCATTGCTTTCCCATAACTGAGCCTTTCCTTCTATGCCAGAGCCTTCTCAGCATTTTAATATATGTGGTGGCAGCACATATCTGGAGTCCTAGCAACTTAGGAGGCTGAGGCAGGAGGATGCTTGAGACCAGATGTTCGAGGCTACAGTGAACTATGATAACACCACTGCACTCCTGCAGAGGCAACAAAGTGAGACTCTGTCCCTAAAAAAGGAAGAAAAGAAAATTAACCTTGACTTTGTTTCCTCTTCCGCCAGCTGTATTTCATCAATTTCGTGCCTCCAGCAGTGTCATCTTCTCTGTTCTGCCCCCACCTGCTCTTCCCACCATCTAGCACCGTCATTCACTGGGTCCAGTCATTTGCTACCTCCCTTCCTTGTTACCCAGGTCATTGGAGATTTTAATGACTAATGTCCAAACACAGCTCCATAACATCTTGGATCACTAAATGGCATCAGTATGCTGACTATAGTCATCTTGAAATTTTCTCCTTTGAATCTTCTCCGGGAAAATATCTCCTGAGTCATTTGCTTCCACAGACATCTGCTAGTCCCTCTTCTGCTGCCTTTAATACGGATTCTCACATCTTCCTCCCAGCCTTTCTTCCCACCTTTTGTGATTTGTTCATTCATTCATCCTATCCCAGGCTTCAACAATCCAGACTTGTCTGTGGAATCTGGGAGCCGCTAACCATTGCCAATCTGTGGCTGCTCTCGGACAATACTCGTTCACACATGTACCTACAAACTCACCCATACCCACACACAGAGCCCCTCAAACAGCTCACACAAAACCCAAGCATTGCCGATTCTCCCATCCCTTATCTGTAAAATGGATTCTTCTCCTGAGGTTAACTTTGTTGAATGCAATCACTATTTAATTTATGCAGATACTTGAAAGGAACACATTACAGGAATCTGTGGCTTCCTTTCTCTTCCTCCCTTCATTTGTTAGTCTCCATCATCCTGTTTATTGTTCCAGCAAAATATCTGTCCAGTCTCTGCCCCAACCCATCCCCAAGCTCAGCCATGGACTTATTGCAGACCATGGCCATACCCTACCTGCATTGTCATTAGTTCCTGATGGTTTTTTCCCCTATTATCAGTGGCTCTGTTTCCAACCTCCACCTCACTCATTGGAGATTAGTTTCTACCACAGAATGAAAGGGAGAAAAAGAAATTACCTTGTTTGCCTACCTAAAACCTTTAGTTGTAGATTTTATGAGCTTGCTACTTTCTCATCCCTTTGTTATAATATCATCTCCGAACCTCAGGCGAGTCTCTTTCATTTGGAAACATGAGCTCCTTCATCCTTAGCGTCCCTGCTAGGAGAGCCGCCCATCCGGTTGCTGGAGGACTGCTCACATAGTTCCGCCAGCCCACTGACCACGCACCAGTGCGGTGTTTGTTTGTCCATCTCCTTTCTTTGAGGTACTTTGTGTCTTTGATAGCTGAGCTGTGGGCAAGAACTGTTTCCATTTCCCAGCACAAAATGTTAGTTACACTGTAAGCTTTAAGAAAATCCTTATAGAATGAATGGATGATCGCATGTATGGAATAATGCAGACATACTGTGTTATGCACATCCCTGTATTTGAACAGGTTAGTTACCTCTTACTCGCCTCATGTTGGCCTGGCCTGGCCTGTTCTTATACTACCCACCTGGTAATTCAGATGCAAATTTTATGTGGGGCATGACTAGCCCCTGGCCAAGGCCCTCTGGTCTCCCACTGTGGAAGCCAGCTTGGCACCTATGCATGTGCAACTTGGAAGTGTTGGGGGGTAGGGCTGGCAGAAACCTTTGACCCATGAGGATGGGTTCCCCTGGCTAAATGTGCCCCCTTCTCAATAAGGAGTGCACCATCCTAAGCCTCATTCCGTGTGTCTGCTTTCAAGGTCCTAAGGATCGGAGCACCAGCAGTGATGGCTACCCTTTTACTCGTACCAGGTGAATCTGCCTCCATCTTTACATCTCTTCCCGTCTCTCATTTCTGCTCCTGGGAACCACATTCTCCATCAATAATCAGACTGAAGCCATAATCTCGGGTTTCAGTTTCCATCAAACCTAGGCTGAAACAGTGGCTAATGATCACAACAGGGAAAAGCAACTGGAGATTTTTATTAGCTAAACCCTCTTCATACAATTTTTCAGAAGAATAATTTTTTATTTTTATCAAAAAATATGTTTCCAGGGCATTTGTTAGCCTGAATTTGTATGTGGATGTAGATATTATACATAGTCCCGGTATGCAATTTGGCTCTCGCTTCTGTCATTGGTAAATTATTGAGCATGAATAATTTACTAATCTCAATAAACTTCAGTTTTTCCATCAGTGTGATAGGGGTGAGAATGATCCTCTCACGGGCTTGCAGGAATGGAGGAAAACCACCTCTTCGTACTTGCACCTGTGAACACGCAAAACTGCATAACAACGTATTTCTGTAAATGTGCACGATTATCAAATGGGGAAAAACAAGTCATTATCATTCATTATAACCAGGACTTTCCGTTAGTTATTGGAAATTAAAAATAGTCTAACACATTTAATGGCATATCAAAGTTGAATATTAATTTCCATCTGACATTTCTCTTTACATTTTTTTATGGATAACGTTTATTGATGTTAATTTGACAGAAACTAAGGAGTTGGCGCTTGCCAGCATAAAAGATCATTTGTCAGTCTCCTTTGCATTCGTTTAAGAGACACAGAGTTCTTATTGCTTATAGAAGCATTTTTATTTATCCAGTTTCCATAAGGGATGGAGTAACATTCACAGAACACCACTGTGCTTATGGATATGGATATAATCCTCAAATTAACTGATGGGCAGTGAAGTGTCAACGTGAAAATGTTGATTCATCAAGTAATGTATAAAAATTTGAATTCAGCAAGTGCAGGGGGGTTGACACCTGTCCATTTAAAATGTATGCAAAGTGAGAGGTGCAGATGTCAAGTGCACTAATGTCCAGACACAGCTATTTTTGCTCTAAAATAATGTAATTCCTTTACCTTTACAGAAAAAAAAAGGATTCTTATTCAATCATTGTAACACGTAAATGGTGCTCGTCAATAGATAAAAGTTCAGAGGAATGTTACAGAAGCACAGAGTTTTTTCTTTGTGTTGCATTTGAAGCTGTGTGTGACGCTCCAGAGTGAGTCTTTCAGAATTCTTACCACTGCTGATTTAATTACTTGTCAAGGCATTTTTAAAATAGCCACTTTATCCTCAAAGGATAGTCTCTACTGGTTCTTGGTATCCTTGAAGAACTTTACCTGCATTGAGCCTTTAGCTTCCAGAAATTGACCAATGCATACTTATGGCATAAATGAATGAGCAGTTAGGTCGCAAACATTTCTTTGTGTGTGTGTGTGTGTGTGTGTGTGTGTATGTGGGGAGTGTATTCATTTGAACCAAAGACTACTTACCAGGCACTTAATAATGCTCTTCAGAAATGTGCTGAGCAGCCATGATTTTCATGAGGTTGTCAATGCTCTCTGTCCTACCAAGTGATAGTGCGATCATCTCCCCTGTCACGTACACACCGGGAGTCAGCCCTCATCTATATATACAGCTTACTTTTTTTTTTTTAATTTTTTTTGTAGACTCAGAGTCTCACTTTGTCACCCTTGGTAGAGTGCCGTGGTGTCACACTATTCACAGCAACCTCCAACTCTGGGGCTTAGGTGATTCTCCTGCCTCAGCCTCCCAAGTAGCAGAAACCACAGGCACCCACCACAGCAGCTATTATTTTGTTGCAGTTTGGCTGGGGCTGGGTTTGAACCCTCCACCCTTGGTATATGGAGCCAGCTCCCTATCCACCAGGCCACAGGCGCCCCCCACAGCTCACTTCTTACTGTCTTTTCCTTCTTCCTTCCGAGCATCTCAAATTCATCAATTCCTGTACCACCTTGTCAACTTTTTATTCAGATCAGGCACACCTTTGCCCAAATGGTGGGACTGTCCACTATAAGTGTCCCTTCCTTTATTTTTCTTCTCTGTCACTAACCTATTCCTTGGTGGATTTTTAATTAATCTTCCTTAAATGTCATTTTTCTCATGTGTTACCCCCCCGCCAGAACCTACAATGTCATTACCCTAAAACTTCAGACCTAAATTCTTCCACCTTTTATTTTTATTTTAATTAATCAACTTCAGAAAGTTTAAATCTCCCAGATTTTTTTTTTTTTTTTTTTACTATATCCTTGTTCTAGGCCCACTCCCCACCCCGTGCTTTTCCATTTGTTTGGGGTAAGTCAAATGCCTCTTGCTAGACTGTCTCTGCCTCTGAGTCCTGTGCTCCTGGACAAACCAGGCTGCAAATGACACTCTTACTGCCCTGAACGGTTTTTATGTATCTTTCATTGACCTTCCTCTTGCTTATTCTGACTTTTCTTTTTACATGGTTTGCTTTTTTTCCCACTCTGTATTCCATTTGACTCACTAAATCCTATGATTGATTAAGTCCTGGCAGTAGATGTCACCATTACCATTCAAGAGGGCTATGCACATATATCTTCTTACTTTTTGCAATAACCTATCTGTTTTTTGGAGACCTTTTTAAAGACTTCGATAGGGATACAAGCTGCTGATTTTATATTATGTTTATATGAATGGAGCTGGAACATATTCTTCCTAGTAAGGATTCTCAAGAATGGAAGAAAAAGTATCCAATGTATTCAATGTTATTAATAAACCAATATATAATCACCTACACTTTCATACGAATGATAAAACAATGGCATATATTTTTGACACTTTTTAATTATGGTAATAAATGGTTTCCTAAAAGTGTTTTACACTTCAAACATGTAGCACATCCAATCAATGCGTTTTCATCATATCCTTGACTATTTAACTTGCAATTTATTTTCTAAAAATCATTAGTTTTAAAATTTTCAAACATATTAATACAAATGAAAAGAAAACAGTATAATGGATCTCAATGTACCCAGCTTTGATAGACACCAATTTACCAATCTTAATGTTATTTATTTTTCCACTCATTTGTCCTGTCCCCAGAATTACTATGAAGGAAATTCCAGGCATTGTATCATTCATGTGTAAATATTTAGCCACGTATTTCTAATAGATAGTGGATTTTTAATCCATTAGCTAATAGATAATGGATTTTTGTGGTAAAGAAAACCACAATAGTCATAATAGTATTATCTCACCAAAACTAAATTAACAATAATTCCTTAGTATTATTAAAAATTCCATGTTAAATTTGTGTATTATATGTGGATCTTGCCTCTCATTACATTTTTGTTTAACAAAACAGTTTATTTCTTTCATAAGAATTGCCTGGAAAATGTTCCTCTTAGCAAAATATCACAAGAAAGAAAGAAAAAGTATCCAATGTACACAGCTCTATTATGAAACTAATGTATAGCTTTCACATGAAAGCTATAACCTAATTATAACCTAAGAATATGGGGAGGGGGTAAGGGAGGGGGCATGGGTGGAGGGAGGGTAATTGGTGGTATCACTTCTATGGTTTATCTTACAAGGGTCCAAGTGACTCTTTCTAAAAGTAGAATATAAACATCTTAACACAATAACTAGGAAAATGACATAAAGGCTATGTTAACCAGTTTGATGAAAATATTTCAAATTGTATATGAAATCACCACACTGTACCCCATGACTACATTAATGTACACAACTATCATTTAATAAAGAACAACAAAAAAAGAATTGCCAACAGTCAGAATTTTGAATAGTGCATACTTATGGTCGTATTTTATGTATTCCTCGGTGTTCTATTTTCTTGGGTAGATTGATTAAACTATTTGCTTATTCATTCATTGGTAAGCCTATTTTATAGGTACTGTTGATAATTCACAAAATATCTTATGTATGTTTTTCTTTTTATCATCAGTCACTGACAATTATTAGTGAATCCATTGATGAATTAAGTGCTAAAAGTTGCAATATCCCAAATTTAATATCCTTTTCCGTTTATCAATTATCACGTTTCCTAACAGAAACTCCTTATAGACTATTCCATTTCTATCAGGTACAGTTCAGACAGGAAGCGCTGGGTACATGCTGGCTTCTTTCCTTTCTTTTGCCAAATACAAAAAATGATGATTGGCTTCCTCATTCACTCTCAGACGACGCCCCCCAAAAGTTGCTTTCAAATAACATCAGAAGCTTGTGGGTTTGGGCATATTTACTGAGTCTTAATCCAATGTTATGATGGTGCTCACAGAATAAGCAGTTAACGCTTATTCAGCCTGGGTTCTTCATCCTTCGGATACGATCCTTGCAGTATTTGATAGCTTCCTTATCTCCTGGTTTGACCACAGGCTCCGGCCTCATCTTGTCCGTTATCCTTGCCAATGAGTAGTTTTTCTGTTGCTTTTTTTTTTCTGCTTTCAATAAATGTATAGTCATAATTATATTATATGCAAATCAGTTTACATTTTTCTTTTTAATTGTAATGCTTACAATTGCTTTTATTCTAGTGAATTCCATAGCAATTTAAAGAAATATTAAATATTAGTGGAAGCAGTAGCCTGCTCATCTAGTTCTTGACAAAAATCCCTTTTGGTTTTCCTTTCCGTTGAAATGCTGATTCTGGTCTGCAAAAACCTTTGCTTTCTTTGCAGAGGTTCTTGCCCCTAGGGCAGGATCCTTTAAGCCCTAAGGAACTGGTGGTGATCACTGGAGAAAAATAAAGTTAAAAGCAGTGAGAAATAAAAAGACAGGACACACAGAATTTTCAAAGGTGGGACCCAGGGGACCACTACTAGTCTGTGGGTTTCCACAAGAGGCCCTGAGTGTTTGTTCCACCCAGCTTTTATTGAAGGCTATTTTCTCATTTAGCCCAGAGGGTAAGCTGAGGAAGAGAACCAAATGTCAGCAGTTTCTCTGAGGAGGCTAGGTGGTTCGGATTCTATCACTAATCATTAACTTTAAGGCACTGGGCAGCCCTGAGAAATCCGGAACCTGAGCCTTGTGTGGGAGCAGCCTCCGGTCTGTGGTCAGGCACACGGATCCCTTGGGGGAGGTTAGACCCCTCCAGTTTCTGTGTGGAGCAGATGTGGTGGCATCATTTCTCCTCTGAAAAAACAGTGGAAAAGAGGAATTTTTCCTTTATCTCCACCTGGAGGCATTTTCCTCAGTGCTTAGGGTATAAACCCTCCAGCCCAGCTCTCAGGGCTTGATCTAGTCCCTTGATCTCTGCCCTGGCCATAATGTATATCCCGACAATGAGCATTTGCTTTGGCTGTGACGGGGCAGGGGTCTCCCGGCTAATGTTCCTCCCAGGCCTTGCAGGTAGCTTCTGCTAGGCCACTGTTCTTCAGAGTGCTGGCCGATCACAGCAGGGGTCTTTCTCCCTGCATTATTTATTTATTTTTTTTTTGGTTGTTGTTTGTTTTTTATTAAATCATAGCTGTTTACATTAATGCAATCATGGTGGTTTTAATGCAAACGTGCTGGTTTTATATACAATTTGAAATGTTTTCATCCAACTGGTTAACATAGCCTTCATGGCATTTTCTTAGTTATTGTGTTAAGACATTTGTATTCTACACCTAGTAAATTTCCCATGATATATGACTTATTTCCCACTTGCAATAATCCCTGTGTACCACACCTTTCGTGCCACTTGCCTTCGGGATTCTCCCCTAAAATGAGGCCGATCTCTGATGTTTGCATTTCTGTTCTCAGACTTATTCATGATACTTCCTCAGTTTTCCAGCAAGGCCTTCCTGCCAGGCCCATCCACTTATTGAATTTCATTTGTCTGTTACCAATGGTACCCTTCTGAGAAAAATGAGTTAAAATTTCTCTGAGTAAACTGGAGTATAGAGGCTCCTTTCTGTATTATGCCACAGAGATTCTTGAATTCTTAGTGTTAGCTCCCTATCTTTTCTCCTACAGCTGAGGGTACTGGACCGTGGTTGAACTGTCTCTTCATTTCCGTATTCCTGGAACCCAGCAGAGGGCCTGCTAGAGAAAAGGTTCTCCTCAGTAAATATTGTAGAATGGATGATCAAAACCTTTGTGTGGTCTTATCAAATGCTAAACCTCTAATCCTTTTCTCAAATTTCTGTGAATATAAGGATGATCAGCACCTCCACCACACACACATGCATGCACACACACATGCTCACACACCCCCACACACATTCTCTCTCACACACTCTCACACTCACACACGGACACTCTCACACATGCTCACACATTGACACACACTCACTCTCTCTCACACACTCACACACAGACACTCACACATGCTCACACACCAACACACACTCACACACACACACTCTCATACACTCACATGCTCTCACACACTCAGACACACCCTCACACATGCTCACACACACACTCATAAACTCTTGCACTCTCACACAATCACACACACTCTCAAACACTCTCATACTCACACACATGCTCTCACACACACTCTCACACTCACACACTCACATGCTCATACACACACTCAGACACACACACTCACACATTCATAAACTCTTGCACTCACATTCACACACAATCTCATGCTCACACTCTCATGGTCTCACACACACTCACTCTCTCACACTCTCACACAATCTCACACATACATGCTTTCACACACTCTCATACACTCACATGCTCTCACATACAGTCTCTCACACATGCTCTCACACACTCACACTCTAATGCTCTCAGACACACTCACACTCTCATGCTCACACATGGTCTCTCTCACACACTCATGCTCACACACACTCACATGGTCTCTCACACACACATTCATGTTCTCTCACACATTCACACACTCTCACACACAGTAAGCAGATAATTTATCCTTAGTTACTTATTGTTTTCTAATTTCTATTCACAATTATTTCCTATACTCAACAGTGGGTGAAAGTGCATTAGTTAAAGTAGTGCTATGTCCTATATACTCTAACATCTAAGGTAACACAACTGAAATGTATTAATCATAAAAGTCCAAACACACGTCAGTGTAGGTCACCTCTGAGCAGTGATGCAGAGGCCTGGGTTTTATTCTTCTGTTTACAATGCAGGTCTTACATGGATTGAAATCCTTCAGTGGGTCCCCTGCATCCAGTGAGCAGATAGAGAAGACAGGATGGAGCAGGTGTGCCTAAGCCCCAAAGCTACCCTTATCATTCTGCTCATCTTTCTGTTAGCAATATCCTGTTGCCCGACATCAAGTACATGCACAGTCTTCTGGGAAGTAAAGTCCCTGTCTGGGCAGCCACTCCTTAGAAGATGATTTTCTCAGTAGAAGAGGAGCAGGCATGGGATAGGTGGTGGTCAGGTAGCCCTCTCGGCTTCTGAGAACACCTGCAATGTTTCTTTTACCAACCTACCAGACAGAGAACCTATGTATACTGAGCACTTGCAAAGCATGCTTTGTTTTAACTAATTATTTAAGTTATTTAGACCATATAACTTGCAGAAAATCATTAATTATTAAATACAAAGTGTTGAGAACTTGAGGATCAGAGTAAAGGAAAACAAATTCCAATTCATTTAGTATCTATAAAAATGCATCTGAGTATATTAGAAGATCCAGGCCCTTGTGAGTTTAATATACATACAAATGATAGGCTGTTTATACAGCCATGGCTTGATTGCTTGTGTTAGTTATCCATTCCATTTGTATGTTAATGTAAAATTAAACAATGAGTACACATATATTTTTCCATTTATTTTACAAAGACATACATACAAAGGTAGTCACCCTACCATACCACTATTTCTTAATAGTATAAGTAACAAGAACATCAATATCATGAAATAGATGATTGTTTGCACAAATTATAACCTAGGCAGTAAAGTATCTATAAATATTATACAAATATTAAATACTTTGTCAATGTGCAAACTATTGATATGCAAAATATTTCAGCATATTCTTATAAGAATAGACCTTCAAATATGGTGCCAAGTATAATTTGATTTTATTAAAAAAATGAATACTTTAGTTTTCTGTTGATGTGTAACATATTATCACAAATGTGTGAGCTTAAAATCAGACTCACATTGAGATCATGATCTGTAGTCAGAAGTCTCTCATGATACATGTACAACTAGAGTCTTTGCTCAGGTCTCATGAGGCCAGAGTCAAGGTGCTGGCAGACATGCATTGCTTTCTACAGGCTCTGAAGATGAATTCACCTCCAAGCTCACTTAAGGTTGCTGGCAGAAGTCAGTCCATTGCAGCTGTAGGACTCAGGTCTGTTTCTTGGCACATGGTTACTGCCCTCTCCAAGTCCGTCAAGGCCAGCAGAATCCTTTTTAGGCTTCTCAACTTGCTCAATCCCCCTTCTGCCTTTTGCCGGCCTCTCCTGCTTTAAAGTCTCCTGTGATTATAAGATGCAGAAAACTCAGTGTGATTTTCCTATCTTAAGGTCAACTGGTCAACATTTTTATTTATATGTGTGAAGTTCCTTTTTCCATTTTGGATAACATAGTCCCAGTCACAGTTTTGTTTTGTTTTTTCTAAATTTCTTTTCTCTTTAAATTTCAGATTAATATGAGGGTGCATACAATTAGGTTACATTGTTTGCATTTGTGAGGTAAAGTTGTTTAGTTTTAGTTGTGACCGTCATTCAGGAAATAAGACGCATCTTGGGAGCAATTATTCTGTCCCACCACTTACATGTTATCGTATATAACTAAAACAATATTCAAAATTTCTGATTATATTAGAATGATAATATTACTGGAATTCTTTATTCTATATTTCTTAATTTTGTTTTCCATTTAAGGGAATATGTTATGTGTGGGTGTTTTAGAAGAAAAATCAGAAAAGAATAAAAGAAGTTATCCATGTTTACCAGGCGATGATTTTTCACCTGTCCATGGATACCACAAAACTGACTTTGTAGCTTGATTCTAAACACAGGCTTTCGGATACTTTTCTAACTTCACTGCCCCAGGCCCCCTGGTGCTGGACAAGGCTGCCTCTCAGGAGAATGCACGAATGGGTTGTCAAGAGCTGGTGTGAAATGGGATGTGACGGAACAGGTCTATGACATGAATGTCCAAAGCCATAGGTTTATATGTGGGTTTCTCAAAAATGTGTAATGAGACAGGTGTCTCTGGGGGCCCTGGCACGTGCCCAGGCCTCCTAATGAGATGTTGGGCTGGAAAGCTGTAATGAGGTATGTGGCTGGGACGCCAGAACAATCATTTGCTGGGAATGTGTAATTTGTTGTTTAAATCAGTGTGTGCAAGGAGAGGGGTGACTCAGGTCATAATTAGTTTGGGGCTTAGGAAAAGGGCTGGGTTGCAAAGAGGTGCTCAGGCGAGCCT
>NW_003852454.1:11208176-11240974 GCF_000181295.1 Otolemur garnettii | reverse complement strand
TGACGTGGCCTCTCAGCAGTGGTGGCCATTCACTAGGAGGAATGCGATGCAGGATGAGCCTGTGGAAATAGACTTAGATGCAGCATAGAGGGTAGAGGAGGGACTCTGGTGCCAGGTGGCCCGGGCTAGAGTTCCTGTTCCTTCATTATCTGCACAACCACAGGCAGGTCACTGGCATTCTCTTTCCCTCCCTCTCTTTATCTGTAAACTCAGGGTAATAGTAATACCTGCCATATAGAGTTACCCAGCAGACGATTATCAGATTTAATCACTAGGACAACTCTGTGAAGAAACAAAGGCTTGGAGTCATTCATTTGCGCACCCCAAACCACAGGACTAACACTTGGCAGGAAAGAGATATAATGTGTGATATTAGAAGGTTTCTGGTTTGGGAGGGGCAAGGCCATTGCTGAGGAAGCCTGCATACCTGTCACTTTGGAGAGTTTGAGATGGAGCATGTCACTAGCCACACACTGGCCTAATGCAGCAACTGACCCTTAGCTAGAGGAGTGGCTGCTGTGGAAGCCTGGCTGTAAATGCCACCTCTGCTCACACCCAGGCCAGGGTTTCTTCATCTGTGGAACAGGGACTATTATCTCCATCTTTTACGTGGCTCTCAAAGGTAAAAGTAAAAAAACGGTGTATATTAAAGTGGTTAAAATAATGTTTGTTACATTATAATTTGTGGTCAATTAAGATAGTATTTATCTTCAAGTAACAGAAAATAGAATCAAAAGTGACCTCCCTAAGTGGCTGTGTCCCTGGGTTACAAACAAGATAGGTTCCATAGGTTCGTTCTTAAGTTGAATCTGTACATAAGTGGGAATGGGTACATTGACCTATTACTTATAATAGCTGCCATTCCTAAGGGGAATTGTATGTCAGTCTGAGGTTTGTAACTCGGGGACATACTATAATGGTCTCCCTATATAAGTGCAAGTTGTACAACCATTGGATGTTTGCAACTTGAGGACTACCTGTATTACTAAAACAGAAATCTGGGTGTAGGTGAGTCAGAAGTGACACGGACACTACAAGGATGTCTTTGAGGACTCAGGTCCTGCTGTTTTCCTGTTCTCCGCAGTCTCTGTAGTGGAGCCCAGCATGTGCCTGTGGACATCATGTCTGGATGCATGAAGAAGAAAGACGGAGGTGTGATTTGATGGGCACAAGGCCATCTGTATATATATCACTTCTAAAAATTTGCCTCAAGTTCCAACCAGTGACTTCTGATCACTTCTTATTAGCTACACAGGTGATTGGTGAACTGAATCTGTTGGCATTCAGTGTACATATCCTGAAGTCAGTGGCTTTCTTGTGGTCTTTATTTACTAGGGATATTACCCTTTTTTCATCATTTCATCTGTGAACATTGAGGTGAACCTTGAGGAATTGGCTTGCCCTTAGAAAGCCTTGGTAAATTAACAAACCCTCATGGGGAAAAAAAAAATCATTCTCCCTGCACTCGGACTGCTATTCTACATGGTAATCACATTCTTATGATCTTCCATAGGTTGTGAGGCCACAAGTAGAACAAACATGGGCTTTTCCAAGGCATATTTGGTATTTCTTCTTTTATTTCTATTTAAAATGTGGAGAGCTGCATATCCACAGTAGAAATGCAACAATGGTTACATAACAAACAAAACCAACAAATTTATCTCTGTGAATGCAAAGGGATAAATCTCCAAGAATTTCAAGAGAGGCATTTTACAGAGTCAAGGACTTCACAGTTGTCGGCGGCTTGATCTCCATGTTGCTATTATTGGTGGTCTTTTGTCTTCATCTTTTTCTCTAAGTTTGAAAATGAAATTTATTACACAGCACAAATTGTCTCTCTGAAAGGAATCTTCACCTGAATCTGGGTACTGCTGTGAATTTCTCTTTTGATGATGAAAAGGTGATGGCGGATAACGCATTATGTCTAATTTAAACTGCAGTAAAACAAAACTTCTAAATCTTAATAATTTAAATCTGCAGTCTCTGACCCCGGGCCGTGTATGTGTACCCATGGCATCCTGTTAGGAACTGGGCCACACAGCAGGAGGTGAGTGGCCGGCGGGCCGGTGAAGCTTCATCCATCACTGTCTCCCCCAGATGAGAAGCTCCAGTTGCAGGAATAAGAAGCTCAGGGCTCCCACTGATTCTGCATTATGATG
This sequence comes from Otolemur garnettii, assembly GCF_000181295.1. NCBI lineage: Eukaryota > Metazoa > Chordata > Mammalia > Primates > Galagidae > Otolemur > Otolemur garnettii. Next base: position 11,238,815 of record NW_003852454.1, on the reverse strand, counting down.
AGTTGTCTAATTATTTCCCTGTTTGCTACAATGTCATAATAATAGAAATGAAGTGCACAGTAAATGTCATGCGTTTGAATCATTCCCAAACCATCCTCCCTCCTCCCCAGTCCATGGGAAAGTTGTCTTTCATGGAACTGGTCTCTAGGGCCAAAAAGGTTGAGAACCGCCGGTTTAAATAATCAAAAGATTATTTCTTATGCCTGCTAGGTGTCCAGAGAAAGCTGGCTGGGTGGTGGAGATCTGGTGGACAAAACCCCTCAGACGTGCAGGTGCACACAGGCCCCATGATCACATCACATCACTTTCTCAGTACAAGGCTCAGGATTGACTCTGGCGTGTCTAGTGAGAAATGAAGACTAACCCACAGGCAGTCCAGTGCTTTAGTCTAGAAGTGACATTTATTGTTTTTTCATATTTCTTTAGTTAGAACTAGTCACATGATCACGTACTGACAAGTAAGGAGAACTGTATGTCTGTGAACACCTCCATTATTATTCTGCTTCCGTTTTACCAACTCCTAAAAACAAAACAGTTTACGTTAATTCTCTCCACTCTCTTACTCATGCTCTGTGTCCAACCCTCTGCAAACTGATTTCTACCTTCCTAGAGTTACACCTGGCTCCTAAATGTGATGTATCCTGACCCCTTTGCCTTTAACCTACAAAACATTCCTGAAACAAGCAACCTTGGTTACTTTAAATCTTCACATTGAAATCCCTTAAAAATTTAATTCACCAGTTGTAAATTCTTTAAATTGTTTCCAAGTTTCCTAGTCAGACCTAGCTCCAGACCAATTCCCACTCATATCATCTTCATCCTGGGATTTTTTGTTCTATTTTGTTTTATTCTGCTCTTTCTCCCCTAGTGCTGCCTTCCTTCCTCCAAATGAGTTTGTTTCCAGATTAATGTTTTTCTCATTTACGTGGAGTTGTAAGTAATAACAAAATAATGGTACATGCTTAATAAAAACTGCACTTACATTATTTCAGGTATTTTTCTAATATTATCTAAATTAATTCTTTTAAAAGCTTTTTTCTTTTACCCTTCTAAGCCCATTCTGAACATTTTTAAGGGTACAGCTTAGTGGCATTAAGGATTTTCACATCGGTATGCAACCATCACCACCATCTACCTCCAGTTCCATTTCCTAAACTGAACCATCTTACCCATTATAAAAACTCTCCATTCCTCCCTTTCCCCGGATTTCCATCTACAACTATATTTTCTGTCTTTACGAAATTGATGACCCCGTATCCATCATCTCAGTGCAATCCCAAAGTATTCGTCCCTTGGTGGCTGGCCTCTTTCACCTAGTATGATATATTCAAGGTTCATCCGTGTTGTAGTGTGTGTCTGTATTCCTTTTTTTTTTTTTTTTAAGGGCTTACACTATTCTATCCAACAAGCTCGGGCAATTAAGTTCGTGAACTCATCCTAGAAAATATGCTACTACTTATCTCTATCTAGGACTCAGGTCATCTTCAAAGTACTCCCCTTAGGAAGCTACTCACCGACACAAGTGCTTAGTCCACCGTACAAAGTACTTTTGGAATTCTTTCTCTGGAGTGGCCATCAGAGCTGTTGCCTTCTGTTTTGTTTATCCATTCATTCATCAAGGCACACTTAGGTTGCTTCAGCCTTTGGGGTACTTTGAGTAATGCTGCTATGAACAAGGCTGCACAAATATCAAGCCTCTATTTTCAAGCATTTTTAACATATACTCAAAAGCAAAAATTCTGGTAATTCAATTTAGTTTGATGTTTATGGTAAATCTATTTTTACTTTTTTAGGAAGCACCATATTTTTTTTTTTCTCATAGTAGATGCATCATTTAACCTTCTCATCAAAAATAAGCAAGGATTCCAACTTTCCCTTATTCTTGTCAGTACTTATGTTATCTTTCAATAATAGTCATCTTAATGAGCAAGAAATAGTATCACATTGAGGGTTTTTTTTTTTCCTCATGTATCATCTTTATTTGGTATATTCTTTTTTTTTTTTTAAGTATTTTCCTCTTTTCTTTTTTATTTTTTTTGTTAAATGATAGCTGTGTACATTAATGCAATCATGGGGTACAATGTGATGTTTTCATATACAATTCGAAATATCTTCATGAAACTGGTTAACATAGTCTTCATTACTGTTTGAGATTTTACATTTATTTTGATTCATTTTGAGTTACTTTTTCATATGGTTTAAGGTAGGGGGTCAAGTTCATTTTTTTGCATATGAATATATAATATTCACAATACCAGTTATTGAAAAGGTGAAAATTCTGAATTTAAAGAATTTGATTAAATCTGTAAATCATTTTAGGTAGTATTGACATTCTAGCATATTTTCTTCCAATCCATAAACATAAGATGTCTTTGTATTTATTGGTCTTTAATTTCTTTCTACAATGTTTTATAGTTTTCAGGATGCAAGTCCTTTACAAACTTAGTTAAGTTTATTCCTATTTTTTTTTGATTATGTGAAAAATAGAACTATGTTTTAAATTTCCTTTCAGATAGTTTGTTTTTAGTATTAAAAAAGGTTAATTTTTGTGTGTTGATTTTGTATCCTATAACTGTGCTGAAGTAATTTATTACTTCTAATACCTCTTTGTTAAAATTCTACATATGAGATTATAACATCTGCAAGGTACAATAATTTTATTTCTTCCTTTCTAATTTGATTCTTTTTCTCCCAGGCCTAATAGCTCTGGCTAGGACTATGTTGAATGGAAGAGGTAAAAAACAAGCATCTTTGTCTTGTTTCTAATCTTGCAAGAAAAGCTTTCGGTCTTTTATCATTGCCTATAATGGGTTTCCTATATATACATGGTTTATTATATTGAGGTACTTTCTTGTATTCCTGGTTAAGTGAGTATTTTTATCACACAATGGGATTGAATCTGAATGATTGGATCCGAATTAATTCCTTTTTCCAGTGTTCTGTTCATGTGTATTACAAAATCTTTTTAACACGCTGTTGAATTTAGTCTGATTGTGTTGTTCTTTTACTATGCTGCTAAATGATTGAATTGGGTTGGTTAGTATTTTGTTGAGGATTTTGGCATCAATGTCCTCAAGTTCTTAAGTGATATTGATCTGAGTTTTCTTTCCTTGTATTTTGAATTTTTTTCTGGCTTTGGTATCAGGATAATGCTGGTCTCATATGTCATTCTCTCCTCTTCACCTTTTGAAAGAGTAATTTTCACAATACCCGTGAAGGACTAATGCCAATTCTTTAAATGTTTGGGACAGTTCACCAGGGAAGGCCTCTGATTTCTTCAACCCATTCATTATCTTTGTATATTGTTCAATCACCATGTATTTGTGAATTTTCCAATTTTTTTTCTGTTCATTTTTATTTTCATTGCCTTGTTATTAGGAAAAACCCTTTATATGATTTCAATCTTTCTAAATTTATTGAGATCTGTTTCATAGCATAACATATGGTCTGTCTTGGAGAATGTTCCATGCACACTGGGGAGACAGTGCATTTTACTATGATTGGGTGAGTCCTTTGTGAAAATCTGTTAGTTCCAATCTATACTGTTGTTCAAGTCCTATATTTCCTTATTGGTATTCTGTCTGGCTGTTCTACCCATTATTGAAAGTGGGTAGTGAATCCTCTTACTACTATTCTAGAGGTGTTTACTCCTCCTTTCAATTCAATCCCTTTATATATTTAGGCCCTCTCTGCGTGGTGGATATATGTTTGCAATTGTTACATCTTCCTAGTGTATTGACTCTGTTATCAGTAAGTAACATTTTTCTTTGTTTCTTGTAACAGTTGTTAATGTCTATTTTGTCAGATATTAGTATAGTCATGCCTGCTTTATTCTGCTTATTATTTGCACAAAATATCTTTCTCCATCCTATTATTTGCAGTTTAAATTTAAACTGAAAATCTTGCACAGAGCATTTAGTTGGATCCTGGCTGGTTAGGTAATTTTTAATTCATTCTCTCAGTTTACATCTTTGTATATAACTTTGACTTCTCTGAGACTTAACCATTAATATCCTACTGTTGGCCAAAAGCTTTATTGGTAACATAAACAGTTGATTAAAACATATATTGTATGTTATGTGTATTACGCATTGTATTTCTACCATAATATATGCTGGAGAAAAGAAAAGGTTATTAAGGGAATCATAAGGAAGAGAAATGTATTTACTATCCAGTGGAAATGGGTCAACATCGGCCTCACTAACTTTATAGTAAGTAGGCAGAGGAGGAGCAGGAAGAGGAGGGTCGGGTCTGCTGACTCAGTGGCGGCAGAAACAGAAGAAAATTTATGTGTAAGTGGAACAATTCAAATGTGTGTTCAGTGTCAACTGTATGCTTCGAAGTGGGATTGTTGATTTGAATGGCAACTCTTTAAATTTTATGAGGAGCTTTCATGCTGTTTTCCATCGTGGCTGTAATAAAGTACATTCCCACCATCAGAGTATGCATCCCCTTTTCTTTTTAGCCTTTCTAATATTTATTTTCTTTTTTTGTCTTTTTTATAGTAGCCTTTCTAACTGGTGATATTGTAGTTTTGATTTGTATTTCCCTGATGATTAATGAAGTTGAGCACCCTTTCTTAGACTTATTGGCCATTTCTACGTCTTTGATGAAATAAGATGTTATTGTTGCGCTGATAAAATTGATTATTTTTTTGGTTTTGAGTAGTAGGAGATCCTTATATTGTGCATATTAAACACCTATAAGATAAAGGTCTACAAAAATGTTCTTCCTTGCCATTGGTTGCCTTTTCACTTTTCTTAACTGTATACTTTGATACACAGAAGTGTTTAATTTTGATGTAGTTCAATATATCAATTTTTACTTCTGTTGTCTGTGTTTGGAAACCCTATATAAGCAATCATTGCCTAGTTCAACGTCTAGACTGTTTTCCCTATGCTTTTTTTAAAGGTTTTTTTTTTTTTTTGCTTTGAGACTTATGCTAATTTCATTCTTTTGCATGTGGGTATCAAATTTTTTCAATAGCGTTTGGTGAAGAAACCGTCTTTTTTCCATTGTGTATTTTGGTGCCCTTGTTGAAGATCAATGATTCTATGTAGTGTACGCAGGGTTTATTTCTGGGCTCACTATCTTGTTCAATCTGTATATATTTCTTTTGATGGCCATGTCATACTGCTTTGATTACTGTAGCTTTGCTTATGTTTTAAAATCAGGGAATGCCATATCGTCAGCATTGTTCATCCTCAAAATTGCTGATTGTTCAAGGCCATTTGTCGATCTACATTAAGTTTAGAATTATGGAATTTTATTTTTCTATTTCTCTGAAGAATGCTAATGGGATCTTGATTAGAATTGTACTGACTCTATTGCTTTGGGAATTATGAAAATTCTAACAACATTAATTTTTATAATCAGTGAACACTGGATGTCCTTTCACTTATCTGTGCATTTTTAAATCGTTTTCATCAATGTTTTATGATATTTAGTGGCTGAGTTTTTATGTATTGTTTCCTTGGATAATTTTATTCTTATTTTATTCTTTTTTATGCTATTGTGAATAGGCTATGGGGTTGTTTTCCTAATATCCTTTGCAAATAGTTTAATTTATTGTTAGTATACAGTTGATCCTGGATCAACACGGGTTTAAATTGCAAGGGTCCACTCGTGCACATGGGTTTAAACTTCAAGGGTCCACTCATATACAGATTTTCATCTGCTTCTGCCACTCAGAGAAAGCAAGATCAGCCACTTTTTTCCTTTTCCTTCTCAGCCTACTCTGTAAAGATGACAAGGATGAAATCTTTTTGAGGATGCACTTCTTTTTTTTTTTATTAAATGATAGCTGTATTCATTAATGCAAACATGGGGTACAGTGTAGTGTTTTCATATACAATTTGAAATATTTTCATCAAACTGGTTAACATAGACTTTGTGTCATTTACTTAGTTACTGTGTTTAAACATTTATACTCTAGTTCAAGTTCACTTGTACCCTTGTTAGACAGACCATATAGGTGATCTTTCCAGTCATCCTTCCACCACCTTCACGTTTACATGGATGGAACTGGAAAATGTTCTTCTTAGCAAGTATCACAAGAATGAAAGAAAAAGTATCCAATGTACACAGCCCTATTATGAAACTAATTTATAGTTCTCAAATGAAAGCTACAACTTAATTCTAGCCTAAGAATATGGGGGGGGTGGGGGAGGGGAGGGGAGGAGGGTGGATGGGTGGGGGGAAGGTGACTGGAAAGAGGATGACTTCTACTTAATGAGTAGTAAATGTATTTTCTTTTCCTTGTGATTTTTTAAATAACATTTTCTTTACTCTAGCTTATTTTATTTTTATTATTTATTTGCTTGTTTATTTTTGAGATAAGATCTCACTCTCTAGCCCAGGCTGGAGTGTAGTGGTGTGATTGCGGCTGGCTGCAGGCTCAAACTCCTGCCCTCAAGCTATCATCCCGACTCAACCTCCCAAGCACCTGAGACTGGAAGCATGCCAACATGCTCAGCTTACTTTTTTAAATTTTTGGAAGAGACAAGAGAGATGGGGTATCACTCTTTTGCACAGCCTGTTCTCAAACTCCTGGGCTCAAGTAATTAATCCTTCTGCCTTGGATTTCCAAAGTGCTCGAATTACAGGAATGAGCCACTGTGCTTAGCCCACTGCTAAGTTTTTTGTAAGGATACAATATATAGTACATATGACATCAAAAATATATGTTAATCAACTGTTTATGTTATTGGTGAGGCTTTGGTGAATAGGCTATTAGTAAAGTTTTGTAGGAGTTAGAGTTATATGGAAATTTTTGACCACATGGAGGATCAGAATTACTAACCTCTATGTTGTTCGAGTGTCAATTACACAGGGTATCCACAAAGTTCATGTGCAGTTTAAAATAGTGTGCAAATTAAAATTGCACACAAACTTTATGGATACCCTGGATAGTAATGCAACTGATTTTTTTTTTTTTTTTGCAGTTTTTGGCTGGGGCTGGGTTTGAGCCCACCACCTCTTGCATATGGGGCCAGCGCCCTACTCCTTTGAGCCATAGGCACTGCCCAATGCAACTGATTTTTGTATAGTGATTTTGCATCTTGTAACTTTACAGAATTTATTTAGTAATTCCAACAGATTTTTTCTTTTTTTAATCTTTAGGGTTTTCTATGTACAAGATCATGTCACCTGCAAACAGATACTTTTATCTTTTCTGATTTATATGTTTTTTATTTCTTTTATTTATTTTCTTGTCTAATTGCCCTTATTAGGGCTTTCAGTCTAGTTCAAAGAGTGTAGGGAAGGGTGAGAGTGGGCATCTTTGCCCTCTTTCTTAGAGGAAATGCTTTCAGCTTTTCATAACAAACTTTATTGTGTTGAGATAAGTGCCTTCTATATCTAATTTGCTATGAATTTTTATTATGAAAGCGTGTTGATTTTTTTATTTTTTATGTATTGAGGTGATCATGTAATACGTATCCTTCATTCTGTTAATATTGTGTTAAATCACACTGAATGATTTGTGTATATTGAATCATCCTTGCAGCTCAGGAATAAAGCCCCCTTGGTCATGACATTTGACTCTTTTAATGTACTGTTATTATTATTATTATTGCTGTTTCTGGCCAGGGCTGTGTTTGAATCTGCCACCTCTGGCATATAAGGCTGGTGCTCTACTCCTTTGAGCCACAGGCGCTGCCCTACTGTTATGTATTTCTTTGCTAGTATTTTACTGTGGAGTTTTGCATCTATACTCATTAGAAATACTGGTCTATGATTTTATTTTCTTGTAGTGTCTTGCTCTGGTTTTGTTATCAGGTTGATTCTGGCTCAGTTGAAATGAGTTCATGTGCCTTCTCACTCCTTCTACACGTGAAGAGTTTAAGAATGACTAGTACTAATTTCCTTTACATGTTTAGTAGAATTAACCTGGCTGGAATTTTTTGTTGGTGTTATTATTCTTTCAATCTCTTTCATTTTTATCAATATGATCAGGGTTTCTATTTCTTCTTGATTCAGTCTCGGAAGATTGCATGTTTCTGAGAAAAACTCCATTTCTTTTAGATTTTCTAGTTTATCAACATACAATTGTTTATTTTTGTCTTTTGTGGGGACAGGCTAGGAAAATTATAAGGGGAAAAAAAGTGGTAAAGCGTGTTTGTGAGGAGTACAAACAGCAAGAGCCTGGCTCCTTATCTTGGAAGCTAAAAACAGCCACAAGAATAAAACCAGCTTGAACAAGTTAAAAGATTAGATTAGAAAACAACCATTTAGGCTGGAAGGAATAGATCAGCAGTACAGATTAAAAGGTAATATCTCTCCTCTTTTGCAATACATGTTCCCTTTTAAAAGTCAATTCTAACCCAGACCCTTTGTCCACTCCCCTATACATTATTTCCTTAGATCTTATGCAAGACCACTCACACTTCACTGTGGGGATATAGTTTCTTTGATTCCTAAAAATGATGATAAATCAGCTAATGCTATATTGTAAATGTTGAAACACCATAAAAGGCCTGGCAAGACATCTTTACACTGGTCAGAGTGCCGGGCCTCTCCAAGCCTCATAGGTTGTTGCTCTGGCAATAGCTGAGTGTGAGAGCCTGTATGTGTCAAGCAGACCTCCGCTTTAGCCAGTTTGCAAGGGAGTCATCTGGGCAAATCGTAACAGTCCTTTATGATACTTTCTGTTGCATGAGGTCAGTCTGCTGTTTCAGTTCTACTTTTTAAAGACTCTTCTCTTTTCTTTTTCATTTTTGCTAAAGATTTATCAATTTTGTTTATCTTTTCAAAACACCAACTCTTTAGTGTACTGATTTTTCAGTGATTATTTTCCTATTCTTTATTTGTGCTCTAATCCATTTCTCTCCTTTTCCTTCTGTTCATTTGGGGTTTACTTTGTTCTTCTTTGATCCTTAGGCGTAAAGTTAGGTTGCTTATTTGGAATCTTTCTTCATTATTCATGTATACTTTTTTTGTATAACTTCCATTTGAGTTATGCTTTTGCTGCACCCCACAGTGTTGGTAAGGTGTGTTTTCATTTATTTTCATTGTATGGAGATATTCTCCAATTGTCCTTTGGATTTCTTTTCTGACCCAATAGGTTTTAAACAGTGCTGCTTAATGTTCATGTATTTCTTAATTTTCTTTCTTTTATTGATTGTTATTTACTTTCTTTTGTAATCAAAAAAGGCACCTGAAATAATTGTAATCTTGAATTTGTTAAGACTTACTTTTTGCCCTCATACATAGCATATTGTAGAGACTGTTCTAGGTGCATTTGAGAAGATTTGATATTCTGTTACTCTTGGTTGGAAAGTTCTTTGTGGTCTTTCAGGTTCATTTGGGCTGTATTGTTACTAATTTCTGCTGTTTCCTGGGTGATTTTCTTTCTAGATGTTCTATTCTTTATAATTAGTGGAGCATTCAAGCCTCTTATTAATTATTGTATTTCTATTTTCTCTCATCAGATTTGTCAATATTTACCTTATGCACAAGCTATGCATTCAAAATCTAAAAATCCCAAATTTGAAATGTCTCCAAATCCAGAACTTTGAGCACTGACATGACACCACAGATTCCTAAGGTGGAAAAATTCCATTCCTGACCTCAAGTGAGGAGTTGCAGTTATATGTGTGTGTGTGTGTATACATATATATATAACTATTAAGCATTTATATGTGAAAAAGTATGAGAAAATAATTGCTTATTGATAGTATAAAAATTCAGAATCAGAAATGATGGTGAAGCCAAACAGCCACAGACTGTCCACATTGTGTGACTGTCATGGTGACGCCTTTGCTTTCTGATAGTGCAATGTACAGAAACTTTGTTTCATGAAAATTTATTAAAGTATTATATAAAACTAACTCCAGGCTACATATGTGAGGTATCTATATATAAATGAACATTATATTTGTAGTTAGACCCCATTCCAAGATCTCTTAATATGTATATGGAATATTCCCCACACACATTCCCCCCCGAAATAATCTAAAACATTTCTTTTCCCAAGCTTTTCAAATAAAGGCTACTCAATCTATTTTTAGGCCCTTGATGTTGGCTACATATATGTGTATACTGATTATGTCTTCCTGTTGAATTGACCCTTATATTATTATATAAAGAACTTATTTTTCTTTATAGCAATTTTTAACTTAAAGTCTATTTTGTCTGATATAAGTATAGCCAAGTTTGATCTTTTTGGTTTTCATTTGCATGAAATAATATTGCATCTTTCCATTTTCAGTTAATTTGTGTTACTAAATCTACAGTGAGTGTTTTTGTAGTCAGTATACAGCATCTGAATCTTGATTTTTAATCTGCTCTTTCCATTTGGGAATTCAGTCCATTTCTATTTAAAAGAAGTAATAAGGCCAGATGCAGTGGCTCATGCCTATAATTCTAGCACTCTGGGAGACCAAGGCAGGTGAGAACAGCCTGAGCAAGAGCAAGACCCCATTAATGCTAAAAATAGAAAAAAAGAAAAACTATCCAGGTAATGTGGCAGGCACCAGTAGTCCCAGTTACTCAGGATTCTGATCCAAGAGGACTGCTTGAGCCCTTGAGATGATTTCTGTGAGCTACAATGCCCTGGCACTCTACCTAGGATGACAGTGAGACTCTGTCTCAAATAAATAAATAAATAAACAAACAAATAAATAAATAATTGTTAATAGTTATGGAATTCCTTCTCCTATTGCCATTTTCTTATTTTCTTCACTGTTTTTTGTCTGTTTTGTAGTTCTTTTATTCCTTTTTTTCCTCTTTTGTCTTAGTTAATGGTTCAATGTTTGTTTGTTTGTTTGTTTTTGACTGACATGCTTTGATTCTTTTCTCTTTATATTTTGTGTATCTGCTGTACCCTCTGTGGGGTTTTTGGAAGGTTTACATTAGACAATTTATGGTTATAACAGTTGATCAAATGCTGAGAACAATTTATCTTCAATCACAGAAACTCTAGAGTTTACTTGACTTCCTCCCCAGTCTGTGTAATTGATTTTCCGTCTTCCCATATCGTGTTTCCATGAACAAATGGGTGGTCATGTTGCTTTTCCTGCTTACTGTTCCTCGTGACTATTTTTTTCTCAGGCTCAATAATTTCATACAGTCTTTCTTCACATTCGCTTTTTATTTCTTTCATCTATTTGAGTCTGCTGATGAACCCTTCTCATGAAATTTTTCCATTCAGTTATTTTATTTTTCAGATTCAGAATTTCTCTTTAGTACCCTTAAAAATTATTTCTATCTCATTGTTGAAAATCTCATTTGGGTTATATATCATTCTCCTGATTTCTTTTAGTTCTTTGTTAATGCTTTTACTTACCTGGTTGAGCCTGTTTGAGCAATTTTTATTTTAAACTCTTGGACTAGCAAGTCCAATGCCTGTTTTCTTCAGAAATTGTTTCTAGAAATTTAGTTTTTACCTTATAATGGGATATATTTTTCTATTTCTTTTTTTTTTTCTTTTTTTGGCCTGGTAAATCTTTTTTTTTTTTTTTTTTTTTTTGAGACAGAGCCTCAAGCTATCCCCCTGGGCAGAGTGCCGTGGCATTACAGCTCACAGCAACCTCCCACTCCTGGGCTCAAGCGAGTCTCCTGCCTCCGCCTCCCAAGTAGCTGGGACCACGGGCGCCTGCCACAACGCCCGGCTTTTTTTTTGGTTGCAGCCGTCATTGTTGTTTGGCGGGTCCGGGCTGGGGATTCGAACCCGCCACCTTAGGTGTACGTGGCTGGTGCCTTAGCCCGTTGAGCTATAGGCGCCGAGCCGGCCTGGTAAATCTTTAATTGAAAATTGCTCATTGAAAAGAACAGCCACCTCTCCTACGTCCTGTAGACTGGCTTTGTGCAGGAGAAGATGACCTTTGTTAATTAGCAGGACATGTTCTGAAACTTGTAATAAGCCTGGTGTGAAGACTTCAGGTTTTCTTAGGACTTTTCTGGATAGAAGTCTTTTCTGGCAGTGTGTCTGCTTTTCTTTTCTCTTTCTCTCTCTTTAGTCCCCCATAGAAAGCTATTTTCAAATACTCTGTCTTCTCTGTATGTCTCACTTATATTTCTTCTCTGGGCTGTCATCGTTCTGTTGTGTTCCTCAGTCAGGAAGCTCCTGCTCTAAGCATCTGTGGGTTCCTCACTCAGGAAGCTCTTGGTCTAAGCACAGCGGGTCCGGGATGTTTTTGGTTTCTGTGAGCCATCCTTGAAGCTCCTGCAGTTTTGACTAGCCTGAGATTTGAGCTGTGCCACTTTTTGGCTACCTAAGCTCATGTTAGGTGACACAGCAACCAATCCCCCAAGCAGTCCCAGACTGGTCAGACCATTGCAAATGGGGTCTGCTCTGGTCTCTCTGGTTCACCCAGGAAACTAGAGAATAGGCTGCTATGTCCCCAAACCACACCCCACCACAAAGAAGAGGCTGTGGAGCAAGAACTAATAAAAAAGACACAGAATGTTCTACTTCTGGAATGTGGCTTTTCCTAACAGGGTGCTCATTTTGTTGCTGTAGGTTTTGACTGATTCTCAGGGCTTCTGTTAAGTTATTTTAACCTGACTTTATTTGTTTGCTTAATGTTTTTATTGGGGAATGAGGGTCTGGAGTGCCCTAGTCTGCCATCTTGCTGATATCATTGTCAACTTAATTCTTAAAATAAGCCTAAATCATAGATATTTAGAAACAATACAGTTTTTTTTTTTTCAGATAGAAAACAATGATAGAGAGAGGCTGAGTAACTTTACTGAGGTCATATACACAGTAATCTGCAGAGAGGGGTTTTGAAGCATGTTCCAGGAATATAGAAATTTGATGGACTAGGTTTTACACTGAGATCGAGGAAAAGCCTTGATACCCCCATCTGTTTTCTAATCTTTCCTTCTGACCTTAAATTTAGAAACATACAAAGGAAGTCACAGGCTGATACCCAAATGCAGTCTTTATGTTGTGGCTAACCAGGAGAAATCCAAGTGGAGCTGGTTAACTTAAAGAAAGAAATTCACAAAGAGAGAAATAAGAAGTTGTATCATTGGTATAAATAACACATAGCAGAGAAACTGACTTTCCCATTCAGGTGAGCAGAGCTGCTGTGAGAAATGACTTTTTATTTTAGTTATTCTTTTGCTAAGTGTTTTAAAGTCCACTGAGTAGGAAGGGTCACCAGAAAGATGATTTAGTGGAAATTGGAAAACAATAGTTTTAGAAGAGTGTTTGATTTCAATATATATCTTATGCTTCTTGGGAACATCTCCCTACTTAGCATTGAGACCACGTCTGGCAAGCAGTTGGCAGGAGGCAAAGGTCTGCAGTGAGGGAGCACAAACAAGACAATTACTGGAATTCAGAAAAGCAAAAGAGGCTTTCCCCACACAGAGGACTGAATATCAAACAGCAATTTTATCTTACACTCTAAATGAAATGCTTCTGTCTATTCCACTCTAGCTTGGGTCTAAAGCTCACAGTGGGAAGTCTATGCTGAGAATTATCAAATAAGTATTCTTCTTTAGTATTCATTTGAAAAGCAAAAGGTTGTCTGAAATGTGATTAAAGTCTGAAAATGGTATAGAGGGCTCAAAGTATAGTCTACTAATAGTCAATTGATAATCGTTACTAGTTATTTGTGAATCATTCCCACACATTTGTGGATACTCCAAAAGACAACCCAACTCTTTAATGAGTATCTAAAATGCATCCAAGTCTTACAATTTGTTGGAGTGATAAGATACTTCGAGTTCAAGGAGCTTCATGAGTAACATTGGAGGAAAAGCAAATCCATCAGAATATGACTTTATCCATTTATTTAGGACACATTCATTGAGTGTTTGCACAATACCTACTATTATGACAGATTTCATTAAAAATCAAAATTAAATAACACGTTGACCCTTCCCTTAAGGGTCTAGAGAGAGGTCCAGACCACTGAGACACAGAAGTAAGCTGATCATCACTGGCACCGTGGCACACAGTGGGGTAGGAGCGCACCCCCAATGTAGGAGCAAGGTGAGGACCTATTTGCAAGAGGATTGAATTGCTTTCTGGAAAATTAAAACCTCATTTACTATGCTGTGGGCTTGTCTAATGAACTTTTGCTGTAGACAGACCACCTGTATCAGTCGTTCTCAACCTTCCTAAGGCCACAGAACTCTTTAATACAGTTTCTGTGGGTCGCCACCCACAGGTTGAAAACTGTTGATCTACATATTAGTTTTAAGAAAAAAGCTCAATTTAAAAGACAGATGAATTTTCTATGAGATGGATGAGGAACAGAGCTGTACTCTTTGAAATTAACGCATATGCGTCACCTTGGAGACATCCGTGTCACGGTTTCAGCAGTGTAGAGGATACTGCTTGCTCTGCAAGGCTCTGTACATGTGTACAGGAAGAGAGATGGCTGTGATACCTGAAAGAGCTCTTGTAGGAAAGTGTAAAGTGCCAGTGAAAAATCACAAGAGATTCCCTTAATGGGAGGAAATTTAAATAGAGAGTGCCTTTCTTAAGGCTTTGATCCTTAAGCACAACACTTGACGACATAGAATGGTACAATGGGACTTGGCTTATGTATGAGCCCAGGGAGCCTGGTGAGGTGCTGATAGAACCAGACATGGCTAGTGGTGTCAGGCAGGGCAGAGAGGCAGGCTGAGCAGCAGAGGTGCCCCTGGGATGTGCACACCCAGCATAACAGCAGCAGCCAAGGGCATGACAAAGCAGAGCAAGAGATAAGCCAGTGTCAATGGAGCCTTGCAGTGAAGAGACAGAAGTGAGTGGGAAACACCACAGCCAGGGCGCTCCATCAAGGAGGTCAAGGTCTGCAAGAACAAACCTACGGTGGGCATGTGAAAGAAATCCAAAAATATCACCCAAGGATGATGATGGCTTTGGAGTAGACCGTGGCTCAACTTGAACAAGTACGGGCTAAAGCCAGGGAGTTCTGGGTTGTTTAAGTTAATGTGACCCCCATCTGCACCCATCTTAGAAGGCGGAGACAATGTAGGTAGCATATGAACACACACAAAGTGAGGTATGTGGCAAAAAGGAGCAATGCTCGAAAGTTTTATACTTTTCAATTTTTTCTTAAACTGCTTTATTAAGCAATATAACTCATATACCATGCAAGTCACATTAAGTACCATGTGTAAATTGCACAATGCAAAGGTTTTTTTGTAAGTACACAAAATTGTGCAGTCATCATTATACTTTTAGAATGTTTTCAACACCCCAAGTAGAGTAACTGATTAGAAGCCATGTCTCCCTCCTCTTCTCTTGTTTCCAACAGCCATTCATCTATTTTCCTTCTCTATAGATCTGCTGTTCTTATTCTATGTAAGTGGAATTATGCAATTGGAAATTTTTGTAACTGGCTTCTTTCCCTTAGGGCAGTGGTTTCAAGATCCCTTGATGTTGCAACATGTGTCAATACTTTATTCCTTTTTGCTGCTCCATCATATTCTAGTGTATGAATATACCATAGCAGTACATCGTGATGAACTGAGTTAAGCATTTTTTTTAGACATGGAAAAAAATGAAGAAAAGTTAGATTACTTGGACTACATTAATTATTTATGCCATCATTACTTAATGGAGACTTGAGTTGTTTCTGTTTTTGGCTGTTATGCATAGCTTTTGTCAACATCAGTGTGCAAGTTATTTCTTTTGGAAATATATCTAACACTGGAATTATTAAGTCCTGTGGTAACTCAATGTTTAATGTATGGAAGAGCTACCAAGCTGTTTGCTAATGTGATCCTGCCATTTTACATTCCCAGAAGCTTTGTATCAGAGTTTCACATCCTCACCGACACTTGCTATATCTGTCTTTTGTTATATCCTCTCTACAATGAGTGAAGTGTTATATCATTGTGGTTTTAACTTACATTCTTTAATGACAATTAATATTTAAGCATTTTTCATGAGATTATGGGACATTTGCATATCTTCTTTGGAGAAATTTCCATTTTTACTTGGATTCATTATTATCTTTTAGGGTTGTAAGAGATTTTTATATATTATGGATATAATTACCTTATCAGATAGATGATTTGTAAATATTTTCTTCTATTTTGTGGGTTGTCTTTTCACATTCTTGATGGCAGTGTTTGAAGCTTCAAAGTTTGATGTAGTCCAAGTAATCTAACTTTTCTTCATTTTTTGCCATGTCTAAAAAAAAATGCTTAACTCAGTTCATCACAATGTACTGCTATATGTACATTTTTTCCTAAAATGTTTATACTTTCAGCTTGTACATTTTTGTCTATAACCTGTTTTGAGTTATTTTTTCATGTGTGGTGTTGAAGAAAGGGTTCAACTTAATTTTCTTGCATACAATCTGTTGTCAAAGTGTTATTTGTTGAAAAGACTATTTATAGCCCTGTTGAAAAGTCTTGACACCTTTGTAGAAAAGCAATCGACCATATGTATATATTCCCAGATTTATTTCTGGACTTTCATTTTATTCCATTGAACTATGATCTCTCTTTGTGCCAGTACCACACTGATCAGATTACTGTAACTTTGTAGAAAGTTTTGAAATCAACAATTGTGATTCCTCTAACTTTTTTCTTATTCTGGGTTGTTTGTTCTCTGCATCCATTATATTTCAAAGTGAATTTTAGGATCAGCTTATCACTTTCTGTGAAAAAAGTATCTGGGATTTGAGAAGAAATATGAGGTTGGATATTTAGGTTGCAAACTTATCTTAGAAAAAGTGCTATATACCGCACTGGTCAATATCACAACAAGCACCAGCTAACCAAGGGGATTACTCGGAAGACGACCATAGTGATATTCAGCAATGAGATAGAAAGCACTTTTTCTGAGATGAGTTTGT
Organism: Otolemur garnettii; assembly: GCF_000181295.1. Taxonomy (NCBI): domain Eukaryota; kingdom Metazoa; phylum Chordata; class Mammalia; order Primates; family Galagidae; genus Otolemur; species Otolemur garnettii. The sequence continues at coordinate 11,222,043 of NW_003852454.1, read as the reverse complement.
CACCTAATTGGCAGACTTCATATATTAAGTCCATACATTAACTTAGGGAGTAGGGCCATCTTAACGGTACTAAGGAAACTCCAGTCACACCACCCAGGACTACTAGAACTTTCCCAAACAGAATGGAGTAGGGCAAGGGATGCCAGTGACTTGACCTTCCCAATTGAAACTCCAAGTGTAGACTAGCAGCCTGCGATGATAGGAAACTGTGGCCTTGGCCACACCCACTCACAATAGAAAGCATGTTATACTGAGTTGGGAGTCCACAGTACAGCTTCACTAAGATTTAGTAGATTTTATGAAGAATATGTGTCTCCATTTAGTATATGCCCTTAAGAAAATTTCCGGAGACTAAATGGTTGTTTTTTGTTGCATTTTATTTTTAAATAATTTTCTGTGGTTAAGTGACTATTTCACTGGAAGCTTCTCCCACAGGGTCACTACCCGTTACTTCTCAGTCTCTTCCTTTCTTCACTTCTCCTGTGAAATGTTATTATAATTCTGTCTGCTGCTGTAAATCTACAAATAAAATACAGGCTCTTTCAGTCTTTTGGACAAAGTGGTACTTCCTACGGGCACATCTTGAAGCCAGCTATTATTATTGTATTTAATTACCTTATATTGCAATCATTTTTTTTAGAAGCGCAAAGCCAGGTCTGTGCTGTATTCTTCTTTGTAACACCAGTGTCCAGGATAGACCTGACACAGAATTAATATATATTGAATAAACAGATGAATCCATGCATGCAAGAATAGGTTAGCCAATGAAGACTGAGATGGAATTAAGCTTTTATCTCTATAATTGATAATACAAATAATGAAAATTTTATAATACAGCATACTATTTCTCTAAATACTTTCATTACCTCCTTTTCCATTAAACACAAATGTAAACACCAAATCTTAAATGTATTTCCTGAATTTAATTCCTTCTCTCAGGGTAACTTGAAGTTATCCCTGGTTGCTGACTAAAGGCTATTTAATGTAAAGTGTTTTATAATGTGGGGAATAAAGCCAAGGAGTATTTTTTAATAAAGGAACAATTTGCTGGTAAAGGAAAATTAGAATCAGCAAATTTTTGACCTGACAAATTAGAAAATATTATTACTATTTTTCATCCAGTGTACTTAATAATTGCCAAGTACTTGCTCTAATATGCATTAGAGTCTATTAAATCATCCCTGTGCTACCATTGTCTGTATTCCTATTATTGTACTTTTCACATGGGGCTGTAATTACTGCACTTATTTATGCATTTATTTCCATCATTAACTGAGGTTCTTTTAGACCTATCACAGAGCATTGAATATCTGTATGCCCCAGATGCATAGCACATAATCACTGCTCAATAAATCTTTGCTTAACACATTATTTCATGTATCGTCCTGTGTTGTAATGATGTGTCTTCATGTCTGCTCCCTCAGGCTTCTCAAAGATAGGCTTCTGTTTTTCTGGCAACATTCTCAGATCGAATAAATGGATTAACAAGCAAATAAATAAATGAAGGAATTAATGATGTGATAAATTTACTAAAAACTCGTATTTCATAATCCTAGTTGTAGGAATTGTCCTATTAACATATACATTCATGTGTCAGTGACTATGAACTACTTCCTACTTGACTATGCAGTCTAGTTTCTCATTGAACCTCCACCCAAAAATGCTCAAGGGTACTCTCCAAGTTCATGAACACTTGTAGCCAATTTGTTCGCTTCATGACATTTATTTCCTCATAATAAAGTTTTCCATGGGTGGTGGTTATGGCCTTTCTTATAAAAAAGTCTTTGTCAATCCATTGCTGCCCTTCAGAAATGGATTGGTGTATTCACAGAGGACAAGTAACTACATATTTGTTTGTTTCTTTGTTTGTCTGGCAGTGTTTTTAATTGACTGTCTACATCTTTGCGAGCTGACCAATGCATATTCTCAGCTACCATCAACACTGTGAGTTCTATTTCTTTTCTAATAAATTCTGTGATTTATTTAATTAATTAACTTTTTAATTTATTTATTTTCTTTAATTCATTAAGATTATTTAATTAAGTTTCTCTTGCCTGGAACCCGAAGTCTTGATTGATATAATACTTACAGCATACAGGTAAACAAAGTTAAAGATTTTCTGTTCCAGGAAATTTCCAACATAAATGAAAGATGCAACTACATATTTCAGAAAAGAATATCATTTAACTCTTACTAGTGGAATGGAAGAGACCTGCTCTTTCTAGGACGGTGGCTTGCTTACATCATCTCTTATGTCTCTTGATGGAGACCGCATGTAAATGTAGTTGGGAGAGAGTTTAGTGAGCACTCTGGGAAAAAGAAAATTCACAATCATACAAATTTGTGGTATACTGTGTTTTAAATCTTTCTCTGGAGATTCACTTTAGCCTATTTAAGGGTCTCATTTGTCCTCCTCTCTCACACTCAGTATATTTTGAAACATACTAATTAACATGGAACAGCAGCCTACTGAAACCAAATTGAATAACACTAATAGATTATTGGTGTTCTTGATTTACATTGAAGGGAACATATGCAGGGCCTGTGAAAAGAATTTGCAAAAGAACCTGAAATGCTTTCATGCCACTTTCCAACCCTGTGTAGAAAAATGTTTTGTGCATCCGGCCATCTGTCCCCCACTCTGAGTGACTTCAGAAGTTGGAATGTGGGACGGAAGACTCATTTCAAATCAAAGAAATAAACCAAAAAAAAAAAAAAATTACTGAAAAACATGAAGAACCAAATCCTCATAGAAAACAAATGTTCCTTTAGAAGTAGAATAAGCTTCCTAATTGTTTTATAGGTGTTACGTGGAGTATAAATGATGTATTTCAAATAGGAATATGGGGGGATGTAAAGGAAATGTCATTATCATTCATTTCAATATTACTTGTGATAGAAACCCGTTAGAACTGTTAGAACTTAGAGAAAGAGAGATCTGAAGATATTAGTGTAAAGATAATCAATAGGAATATTATGTATGTATGTGGTTCTATATGTAGCTTTCTTTTGTTATATCAAAGAATTCTACGGGTGTAAATATTTTTGGTTACACGGATCACTTTTATAATGCTTGAGTCATGGTTATAAGTATTCTCAGCATCCTGCTTGATTTCCACTGAGTTTCACTTCCCTTTAAACACATACATGCCCTTCAATTAGTTCCAATTTAATAGAAAGTATATGTGTATGTGTATTGTGTTTGTGTCTGGATTTATTAGTACATTTTCATATACAGATTGTAACATGAAAATATGAAAAATGCTTGAAGCAAGTGTGTTACTCATATTAAATAAATGTAAATGGCTTGAACTCACCAATTGAAAATAAAAAAAATCATTTTCAGATTTGTTTATAAAGTAAAATCAAACACTGCACTTGAAATAAACATAAAGGAAAGGGATTGAGAATGGTTTAAAAATAAAAAGATATAGCAGGCAAAGAAAACAAAAAAGAAAGCAGCTTCTCAATCATGATGCATGAAAAAGGATTTAGACTAAAAGCATTATCAGATACAAAGAAGAACATTCTTAAATGCTAAAAATCGCAATGATGATATTAACTGCTTGTTAATATTCATTTATTTTTGTTGAAGATGCAGAAATTATATTTATAATTCAGAGATTACAGAAGATGCAAAAATAAATACATGGAAGCAAACCATGTATTAGTGAGAGATTTTAATAAACTTCCCTTAACCAAAAATATCTCATTCAACAAAAAAATTGGTGAAGAGATAAAAGTCTTAAAAATAAAACAACAAAAAAAAAATAGATCTTTTAGACATAGGTCTAAACCCCCAAAGGAAAGAATATGCCTTCTTTCAAATATGCAAGAAACAGTTATGAAAATTGATGATAATAATAATGAAGATACCTATGTATTCTGAATTATAAAAGTAATTCAAATCAAATTATCTCACTGTTAACATGTAGGGATACTTGACAATAGTACTCTTAACTGGCTCTGTGACAATGCACTAGAACATAATATCAATACTATTTTAAAGAAAGAGGTACCTGGAAATAATACAACATATTATTAAACATCTTTTGATTAAAAAAGTAAAATATAGATTGAAAATTCATAATTTTTGAAAACTATAAAAACAAAATATAATGAAAACAAACATTTGAAATCTGTGCCATAAAGATGAAACTGTCTCTTCCAGCAATATTTTAGCATTAAAGAGCTAAATCAAGAAGAATGAAAACAAAGGCAGGAAGCACGGAGAATTTAGAAAATAAGTTAATATTAAAACATGAAACTGGAAGGGAATTACAAGTATGTAAGTAAATATTAATGAAAAACATACAAAAATGCACAAAACTTATAAATACATGCTATACATGTAAATCAAGTTCTTTTAAAAAAATTTAAAAGATAAATCCAAGCTATACTGTCAAGAAAAAGGTAGAAATCACAAATAAAATTAGAAAAGACAATGCATAAAAAGAGTAATTTGGACAATTCTTTGCAAATAAATTTGAAAACTGATATGAAATAGACCAATTTGTTGAAAAATATGTGGTTTTTTTTTTCCCTTGAGATGTATTCACCTTTTTTTTTTTTTCTTTGCAATTTTTCACCAGGGCTGGGTCTGAAACCACAACCTCCAGCATATGGGGCCGGTGCCCTACTCCCTTAAGCCACAGGCGCTGCCCCACTTTTCTTTGTATTAAATCATAAACACATAGATCATGTATCCATTAATGCATTTATGGGATACGATGTGCTGATTTCATATGGAATTATGAACACTTACATCACGCATGTTAATATATACCTCATCCAGTTTAATAATTGTGTTAAGACATTTATACTCCATACTTAATAGATCCAACATGTACCCTTGCAATATGCACCATAGGTGTGATCCCACTATTCACCCTCCCTCGATCTGACTCCCCCCGTCCCATGCTCCCCTTCTTTATCCTGGGCCATAGTTGTGATCTATTCTTCATATGAAAGTGTGAGTGATTGTAAATGGGTTTTATAATAGTACTGAGTACACTGGATATTTTTTCTTCCATTCTTGAGATACTTTACTAAGTAGGATAAGTTCCAGCCCCATCTGTATAAATGTAAAAAGAGTCTCCATCCTTTTTAAGGCTGCATAATATTCCCTGGTATACATATACCACAATTTATTAATCCACTCAGGGATCAGTGGGCACTTAGACTTCTTCCATGACTTGCCTATTATGAATTGAGCTGCATTGAACAATCTGGTGCAAATATCTTTGTTATGAAGTGATTTTTGGTCTTTTGGATATACACCTAGCAGAGGAATTACAGGATCAAATGACAGATCTACTTTTAGATCCCTGAGTATTCTCCATACTTCTTTCCAAAAGGGTTGTATTAGCTTGCACTCCCACCAGCAGTGGAGAAGTGTTGCCTTTTCTCCACATTCATGCCAACATCTGTAGTTTTGAGATTTTGTTATGTAAGCCACTCTTACTGGAGTTAGATGATGTCTCAAAGTGGTTTTGGTTTGTACTTCTCTGATGATTAAAGATGATGAGCATTTATTTTTTCATGTGTTGATGGGCCATGCTCTTATCTTCTTCAGAGAAGCTTCGGTTCAAATCTCTTGCCCACAATGAAATGGGATTACTTGTTCTTTTCTTATTAATAGTTTTGAGTTCTCTGTGGATTCTAGTTATCAAACCTTTGTCGGAAACATAATCTGCAAATAACCTCTCCCATTTTGAGGGCTGTCTGCTTGATTTATTTACTGTGTTCTTGGCTATGCAGAAGCTTTTTAGTTTGATCAGATTCCAGTAATGTATTTTTGGTGTTGCTTTAAGTGCCCAGGGGTCCTCTTCATAAAGTGTTCTCTCAGGCCAATTTCTTTAAGTGTTCCTCCTGAACTCTCTCCAAGAATCTTTATAGTTTCATGTCTTAAGTCTAAATCTTTTATCCAGTGAGAGTCAATTTTTGTTAATGGTGAAAGGAGTGGGTCCAGTTTCAATCTTCTGCAAGTTGCCAGCCAGTTCTCCTAGCACCATTCGCTAAATAGGAAATCTTTCCCCCAATTTATATTTTTGATGAACTTATCAAAGATCAAAAAATGATAAGTGTCTGGGTTCATCTCTTGGTTCTCAATTCTGTTCCATACATCTACCTCTCTATTTTTGTGCCAGTACCATGCTGTTTTGATCACTATAGATTTATAGTATAGTTTGAATCTGGTAGCATGATTCCTCCTTATTTGTTTTTATTTCTATGTCTTGGCTATTCAAGGTTTTTTTCTGATTCCATATAAAATTAAGTACTAGTTTTTCCAAATATTTTACCTATGATGGTGGTGCTTTGATAGGGACTGCATTAAATTTGTAAATTGCCTCTGTGTACCGTGGAATGTTATGCAGCCTTAAAAAAGATGGAGAGTTTACCTCTTTCATGTTTACATGGATGGAGCTGTAACATATTCTTCTTAGCAAAGTATCTTAAGAATGGAAGAAAAAGTATCCAATGTACTCAGCCCTACTATGAAACCAAGCTTTCATATGAAAGCTATAACCCAATTATGGCCCAAGAAGAAGGGGAAAGGGGAGAGGGAGAAAAGAGAAGTGGGGAGGATGGATGGAGGAAGGGTAATTGGTGGGACCACACCTGCAGTGCATCTTACAAGAGTACATGTGAAATTTACTAGGTGTAGAATATAAATGTCTTAACACAGTAACTAAGAAAATGCCATGAAGGTTATGTTAACCAGTTTGATGAAAATATTTCAAATTGTACATAAAACTAGCACATTGTATCCCATGATTGCATTAATGTACATAGCTATGATTTAATGAAAAAATAAATTTGTAAATTGCTTTGGGTAATATGGACATTTTAACAATGTTGATTTTTTCCCAGCCATGAGCATGGTCTGCTTTTCCATTTGTTAACATCTTCAGCTATTTCTTTTCTCAGAGTTTCTTACAAAATATAGGAAGATAGAAAAATAAGAGGCCATTTTTTTCTCTTTTTTTTTTTTTTGCAGTTTTTGGCTGGGGCCAGGTTTGAACATGCCACCTCCGGTATATGGGGCCAGCGCTCTACTCCTTGAGCCACAGGCACCACCCAAGAGGCCAAATTAACATTGAAGAAATAAAGAAAATACTTTAAAAATCTACTATATGTACATGTACATGTACATCTATGTGTGTGTATATGAGATATATATACACATGTATGTTTATATATGAGATATAAAATCAAGTCCAAATAATTTTGGAGGGAAATTTTCACCAAACACCACTTTGGGATAAAATAGCAATCAGTGATTATTACTATTTCTTGTGGTGCTAATGTTTGACTGGGCTTAGCTGAGTGGTTCCTGTTCAGGGATCTCATAACATTGCACTTAAACATGACTGGATCTTGAGTACCTCAGAGGCTCCATATGCACAGACACAGCATCTGGTCATGGAAGACTGAAGGACTGGACAGCTGATTGTCTCTGGCACCTCCTCATGGTCTCTCTACAGGATGTCTCAGCATACATAGTACAGTACACTGGTGGTTGCAGGGTAGTTGTACTTCATTTATTTATTTATTTTAACTTAACGAGATGACGATCTCACTCTCTTACCCAGGCTGGAGTGAAGTGGCACAGTTTAAGCTCACTGCAGCCCTGAACTCCTGGGCTCAAGTAATCCTCCTGCCTCAACCTCCCAAGTAGGTGTGACTACAGGTGACCTCCACCATGCCCAGTTTAGCTCAACTTTATACATAGAAGTTCCGGCATCAAAAACACATATCCCGAGAGTCAGGTGGAAATTGCATCTCCATTTATAAATTAGCTTCAGAATTCACACCGTGCATTTCTGCCACATTCTATGTTAGAAGCAAACCACTAAAGGAGCTTGTATTAACTCTTTGTTTTTATGCAAATGGCAGAGAATTTGCAGGCATGTTTTCAAATCATTGCATCAATCGGGTAGTTCCTGTGGCTCTAAGGAGTATGATACCAGCCCCATATGCTGGAGGTGGCTGGTTCAAACCCAGCCTCGCTGAAAAACTGAAAAAAAAAAAAATCATTGCATCAATCATTTTAACAGAATTAACACAGGGATTAATAACTAATAAAGCAAAATAATACCTTAGTTGGGATTAAAAAATAACTAAGGGGAGGTTCATTTAAAAAATGGTATTAACTCCTTAGGAGGGAAGAGAAAGTAGGATTCAGAGACAGCAGTCCTCTTCTGCTTTGAAACTGGATGGTGGTTATTTTCCGAAGATGTCTGCAGAACTCTCCCATCTGACAAGCTCTTCTTACTTATTTGCTCCTCATGTCAACTCCTCCTCCACTCTGAAACTCCATGGGCTTATGAACGCTTCAGCTAATTTGTTTTTTTTTTTTCTTTAAAGCTCCAAGATGAGATCAAAAAATGTACCGTAGCCTCTACCGGGTCATAGGAAGGCTTGTTCTGGGAGCCCTGAGCTGCTGTATGTGAAACGTCTGATGGCCCAGATGCAGCCGGGAGGTCAGGAAGTGACCCCTCTGCCGCTGTGCCACTCATAAGGCCTAGTTTTTGCATCCTCCCAGCCCAGACATCAGCCTTGGGAATTACTGATCCTTTGGATGAGTTCCGATAGAAACTACAAATTACTCTCAGGCTTTGTATGTTCCCAGAGGAAGCTCCAGACATTGGCACACAGAAAGTATTCATCCCTGCTCGTGCAGTCATGAGCTTCATAAAACGGTTCTTTCCAGCTGGTAGGTTTAGAGATCATTTGTTATGTAGCAATAAAATCTATGCAGCCACATGGGTGGTGGTATTAGTAAGTCATATGTTCTATATGCTCCTGTATGTGTGATATAGATACTTAATGTAAATAAACATTTAGGAAGAAAGAAGGGACATGTTTTTCATCAATGGATGGTATTTAAAATATAAAGGAAAAATGGTGCTGGTAAACTGTGGAGATATTCCAGCTGATCCTTCACACAGGCTTAACTGCTCAGATCTACTGAAGTGTGGATTCTTTTCAATAAATATACTGTGAGGAGCGGTGCCTGTGGCTCAAGGAGTAGGGCGCCAGCCCCATATACCGGAGGTTGCAGGTTCAAACCCAGCCCCAGCCAAAAACTGCCCCCCCAAATAAATATGCTGTGAGATTTGCAAGAATTTGAAAAAATCTTTCAGATACATTGTATAAACTAGAAATATTTTAAAAATTAAGAAAAAATTAGTTATTCCATGAATGCCAAAAATATCTGTAGACACTAATCTATGTGTTAACGGATGGTTTACATTATTGGCAATTGGCAAGGCTTCCAGTCCACATGGGATATAAGTAGTTTTTTACAAGTCAAAAGTTATACTGGGATTTTTGATTGCCCAGGGATGACTCCTTTTCCCCAGGTTATTCAAGGGTTGTGAAGAGAGGAGAGAAGTAACATATTTTACTGAAGGAATGAAGATATTTTCACTCTAAGAAAAGAGTGAAGTTATTTTTCTGCTTTGACTAATTTTGCATCATTTGATTTAGGGTGGGGATGGTTTCTTTATTAAAAATATTTTAACTTATAATTTTTTTGCTGTTAGTATGTAGTTTGTGAATGGAATACTTCATTAAAGCACTCGTGGTCTGACTTACTAGGTAGCATGGGCTACCTATACTTGTTAGCATCCTGGTCAATTCCCTCTGGGTGTTAAGTAGTCACCTCTTTAAAGAACCAATTTTTTAACCAATCTGCATAGTGCGTTTGGGTGGTTTAACTTAAGAGCTAAGGGATCTCACATAGATGCTGTTCATGTATGGCAGTGCTGAAGGGCTGCTCGCACACAGGCAGCTGACTTCCAGAGAGTCGGCTGAGATTGAGGTGTATCACGTACTGAGAAGATGCAAATACGAGAAGGACACAAACAGTAGATTCGAACAAGCTCCCCACATTTTTATTCAGGAGGGTTGAATCCCTAAATCATAGGTCAAACTGATTTTCACTTGTGTTCAGTGGCTCCTATTCCACCACGGGTATAAAACAAAGATGCATTTATTTTAAAATAAATAAGGATTGTGCTGAGCCTGCTGGCATAGACAGCTATAAACATTAATAACAACAATAATGATAACAACAGCAACAGCTAGCCACCTGAGTCCTATGCCACGGTCACTATTTTAAGCCCATATTCTGTAAGTTGTGGATCTGGGGCTCAAATTCAGAAAACGTGACTTTAGCTTCTGCCTTTCACAACAGCTGAATTTCTCTCCTGATTGGTTTAGACACGGAAATACCATAGTGAACAAAATCAATAGAGATATAGCAATAGAAAAAGTACAGAGCCACACACACAGAGGAGTAAAGGTTGGGTAGATATTTGTGATAAGAATGTATCATTTGTACAGGGACCCCCCCTAACAGAAACCCTTGAATTTTGGCTTGAAAAATAAAAACCTTCTTCTTCATCCCTCACCCCCAAATATCAGTACAGACAGAAAGTGATGAGATCACACTAAATTTGTTATTTAATGTTTAACGCGCAGTTGAAGACTTCTAGCCTGATAGATGCTCCTGATCAATGTGGGTACACTTGCTTACTGAAGGGTGGGTAAGGGAGGAGCGTGGAGCCAGAAGAGGCCACACATAGTTTACAGCACACTGAGTGAGTGACATGCACAGGACACATCCCTGAGAGTGTGACCTGGCAAGGGGCTGTTCCCCTGTGGCTTCCTGAGGGCACAAGCACGACGGGGCCAACATGTAGAATTCTGGAGTTCAGCTACTGTTGTTAGAATGATTGGTTTCATCTATTTTTCTCTTCACCCTCCAGAATGCCTAGGAGTTGAAGTTAACAGGGGATATGAACTTGCTACTTACATAAGTTTTCCAAACTCTTTTTCTTTTTCTTTTTTTTTTTTTTATTGTTGGGGATTAATTTAGAGTACACAGAAGCAATTTTCACTAATTGCTTTTGTTAGATAAAGGACCTTCTTATATTTGTGTTTTATCCCCCCCCAGAAGTGAACCCTATCCTTTGACCCTCCCACCCTCCCCCTTCCCTTTCTCAGCTCTCCCTGTCCCCCGCTTCCCGCTGTGTACTAGGACCTTGATTGTCCTCATATCAGAACTGAGTACATAGGATTCTTATTTCTCCATTCTTGTGATGCTTTACTAAGAATAATATGTTCCACATCCATCCAGGTTAATACAAAGGATGTGAAGTCTTCGTCTTTTTTAGTGGCTGGATAGTATTCCATGGTATACAAATACCACAGCTTGTTAATCCATTCTTGAGTTGGTGGGCATTTAGGCTGTTTCCACATTTTGGTGATTGTAAATTGAGCTGCAGTAAATAGTCCAGTACAAGTGTCCTTGTGATAAAAGGATTTTTTTTCCTCTGGGTAGATGCCCAGCAATGGGATTGCAGGATCAAATGGAAGGTCTAGCTTGAGTTCTTTGAGGGTTCTCCACACTGCCTTCCATAAAGGTTATGTTAGTGTGCATTCCCACCAGCAGTGTAAGAGTGTTCCCTTCCCTCCACATCCACACCAGCATCTACAGATTTGAGATTTTGTGATGTGGGCCATCATCACTGGCACTGGGGTTAGATGGTATCTCAGGGTTGTTTCAATTTGCATTTCTCTAATAATTAGGGAAGATGAGCATTATTTTTCATATGTTTATAAGCCATTCATCTGTCTTCTTTAGAGAAAGTTCTATTCATCTCTCTTGCCCAGTGATCTAAGGGATTGTTGGCTTTTTAAAATGTTTATTACTTTGAGTTCTCCGTAGATCCTAGTTATCAAGCTATTGTATGAGTCAAAATATGCAAATATCCTTTCCCAGTGTGTAGGTTGTCTGTTTCCTGTGGTTGTTGTCTCCTTAGCTGTACAGAAGCTTTTCAGATTAATTAAGTCCCATCTGTTGATTTTTCTTGTTGTTGTGATTGTCCTGGGAGTCTTCCTCATAAAGTCCTTCCCCAGACCGATAACTTTCAGTGTTTTCCCCACACTTTCTTTGAGGATTTTAATTGTTTCGTGTCTTAGATTTTGGTCTTTTATCCATCTTGAATCAATTTTTGTGAGTGGAGAAAGGTGCAGGTCCAGTTTCAGTCATTTACATGTGGAAATTCAGTTCTCCCAGCACCATTTATTGAATAGGAATTCTTCCCCCCAGTGTATGTTCTTGTTTGGTTTATCAAAGATTAGGTGGTCGTAAGATGTTTGCTTCATCTTCTGGTTTTCTATTCAGTTGCAAATGTCTATGTCTCTATTTTTGTGCCAATGCCATGCTGTTTTGATCACTATGGCCTTGTAGTACAGCCTAAAGTCTAGTAGGCTGATACCCTCGGCTTTGATTTCATTGTTAAGAATTGCCTTGGCTATACATTTTTTTGGTTCTATACAAAATGAAGAATTGTTTTTTCCCAAGAAATATATTTTCCCTTGAAAGTATGATGTTTCTTGATCTCTTGATGTCTCAGTCTCTGTGATGGTAATATACAAATAAATTCATAATAATAATAATAATTACCCTGAAGGCTTGTCTTGATGATTAGAGACAATACAATTTAAATTGTAATCATTATTCTAAAATTTAGTTCATTTTCCAATTTCATGAAGGAATTGCAAGGGGCTGGGCTGCATCTTTAGTTTCTAATGCCCTGACTGGCAAGGGCACAGTGATCCTTCGGGCCAGTTTTACTCTGGACAACTCATTTGCAATCAAATGCATCTGACTTGTAATCAGCTCATGACATGAACTTTAGAGGAATAACTCATTTTAGCAGGAGATAACAATTTAAGTCAAAGAAGATATCTCTTGGTGATCATTTAGGAAATCTGCTTAGTCCAAGGGTCCTCAAACTTTTTAAACAGGGTTCAGTTCACTGTCCCTAAGACTGTTGGAGGGCTGAACTACAGGCCCAGGACTAGTCGGCTGCTAAGCAGGACAGGCAGCCGTGGCAAAAACACCTGGCGGGCCGGATAAATGTCCTAGGTGGGATGCATGTGGCCCACAGGCCATAGTTTGAGGACACCTAAACAGTTGATTCTGTTGAAGGGAGTCTACATGGTTTTTGACAGGTAAGGGAACAGAAAGGTGTATGGTCAGATTCTGCCCCTGCTGACTGAAAACTCATTCTTGATACCAAGAAATTAACTCAAAATTCCTGGAGATTTTTTTCCCTTTCTGGTTTCTTCTCTGGATAAATTGAATTAATAGCAGGATTGCTCATAATTAAACAACTTCAGGACTTAAATGGGAAAATTGCTAATGGTAGAATTTCAAAAACTATAGAAGGTTGTTGAATGAAATATGTCAAAAAGAAAAACTATCCTGATCTTTTTCAAATATAACCTGAAGAAAGGAGCAGTTGTTGAGCATTGCCCTATGATGGATATTTTCATATATAAAATTATGCTTAATTTTCATAACATAACTAAAGAAAAAAATGCAATATTTTGCATAGCTTTTTACTGTTCATTATTTAAATTGCAGAAAATGAAGAAAAAGTACTGATGTAAAATATTTTAAAATATGATTTCATCTCAAAGACAATAGCTATTATTTTTGCATGTTTACTTGTAACATTTTCAGTGTATATATGATATATTTTATATCATTTACTTACATTACACATAAATTATTCATCCTGTTATTTTCATTATTGTCTGCAGTTTAATGTATGCACAATATTCCATCACATAGATATATATAAATGTATGCATTAATATATTTCAATAGCAAATGTACAGGGGTAATATAACATAGACATTAAAAATATTCTATCTTCAGGACAAATTAGTTATGAAGTATAATTAATAGGTAGAATTAATTTTATGATATAAATTAATATTGAAATACTCCTTAGCTGCCATTAATGAAATTTATTTACCCAGAACAGTTGAGGTTTACTTA
>NW_003852454.1:11194216-11208097 GCF_000181295.1 Otolemur garnettii | reverse complement strand
CTTCTTTCCATTTGTAACCTAATACGTAGGTACAATTACTCCTGATGGACGAAAAGTCTTCAATTCAGTGTTGTTCAGCCTGTAAAAGTGAATTTTGGTTCGGCTGACCAAGGTTAGACTCTTTTTTTTGAAAAGAACTGAAATTTATTCAAGCTGAAGTGCTGGTTTTGTTGGTTTCTTCTTTAAAAAGCAAAGGATTCATCCAACAAGTGACTGATTTCTTCAGTGATAACACAGCTCCATGAAATTTGTGTTTCTGTCCAATTGACAAGAATAAAAATAATTGTTTTCTCTTCTGTTCTGCTGGCATGCAGAAGTAAACCTATCAGATTCCTTATAATAAGGAAAAGGAGCAGAAAGAAAAGATCTGGGCTGTGTGGGTCCTGGTTTCCACTTGTCTTTCTGAGGGTCTGACTTCAAAAGAGTTAATCACACTTACACCACTACAAAGATTAGTACTAGAAATCTTTTTTTAGGTGAAAAAAATAAAAATACCCAATGAACAAAAAAATTGTCAAATTGTACCACAGGTTAATTTTTCTCTACCCAAAAGGTACAAAATGAACATACAATTGGGATAGCAATTCCTTTGGACATTCCAATTCATTCATCTGCTTGTCCCCCACACAGGTAAGGGGAGCAGGCATTAGGTGGTATTAGTCATGTTATGGTAGTAATCAGATGTGCTAACAGCAGCTCATTTGAGGTCCATGATCTTTTGAATGCGTGTAGGAAAGCATGACTGTAGGTTTCTGACTGCCCACATCTGAACATATTCAGCTGCCTTGGAAAATATAGGGAAGGAAAAATATATTTATCCTAAGATTTATTGGGATTTTTAAGTTCCCTTTCTTCCATAGGGTTTTGCAGTGGTGATAATGTGCTAGGTGTGCTGTGTTTTCCTGCATGAGCTTCTATTCTTTGATGGTCCTGAGGTTAGTGGATGGGTCTTGGAGCCCTCATGAAAGGAGGGGGTGGTCCCACGGGGTGGAATATGTGTGGTCCAAAACCTGGGAGCAGTGCGGGGCAATACCAGGGGGTGGTGGTAGGGCAATGTTGACCACAGCTGGAGGGCCAGTTGGGGGTCAGTTGAAGTAGTTGGCAGAGGCTTCTTCTTCTGCCACAGGAGGAGGAGGAAGAGCTCCTGGCAATCCTGGGACAGGCTCTAGCTTGATCCCAGAGTCCATGGTTCCACCCTTCTCCTTTTCTTTTCCTCTAGATACTTGGATCTTTCCCATTTCACGTTGAGTCCGCCGCCACTGACAGTCAACTTATTAAAGGATGTCTCAGCAGCCACTTCTGCAATCTGCCTTGTGGCAAACTGGATGAAAGTACACTGCTGTCTCTGCCCGACACTGATTGTCCCATCTCTCCAAATTCATAGAAATGACTTCTTAAATCTGACTCAGTAACCTGTATCACCCAGGCCACCAACATGTAGTGTAGTGGTAGTATTATCCTGTGGTGGGTCTAGATGAGGCATGGTTGAAGCTGCTTTAGAAGCTTATCAGCTACAGGGTCACTGATTCTATAGTATGGGTCTTTAACATTCTGATCAGCAAGGGGGTCATCTGGATCTGTAGGCTTCTCATGTGTGGGGACTCCTCTACTCTCCTGCACTCTCCTTTTACCCATAAGGAGCAAATGTTCAGCTGATTCCTTTTGTAATACAGTGTGGTCTGGGCCAGTTTGAACCACGCAGCACTGGAAGAGGTGGCTTTCCCCAGCACGCCAAGTGGGTGAGCTCCATCACAGTTAGAACTCTCTCTCCGTGTTCTGTGGATAGTACTTAGTTGATATCTGCTTTTGGCATGTCTGCCACTCATCTGTGGTCTGAGGGTTCATTCCTTGAATCCCCAAGACTAAGGACCTACTGAGGAAGAAATCCTCTTATCAGTGGGATCCGTGGAGAGCAGAAGCCGGCTCCCATTGCCTGTGTGGAGAGGAATGACTGATGGTAAGACTCTTCCAACCAACTCCATGACCACATTTCAGTGACCCCTGAAGGATTTGTATAATCCTCCCCACCCCACTCATGTTTCAGATTCTCAGGACAGTATGGATTGATGACAAGAATCCTGTATCTTTTGATTAACTACTTGATCTTTTTGAGTTGTTTCCCAGGAATTACGGAATTTCTGCAACACAAAGGAATTGATTCCAAAGCCCTGCTGCCAACTTCCTCCCATGAAGACTCTCTACTCCTCACTAACCTGCCCAGTACACACAACCCCTTGTTTAAAAGCCTGCACGCTTTGTTATTTGGGGCACAGACTTGAGGCTGCTTCCATGTTCTCTCACCACTGCCTTTCATATGAAAATTTCCGTTCTTCCAAGGCCATCCCTCTTGTCCCAATAATTGCCTGTCTGTTTGGCTAATAATCAGACCTTGGAGGCCAGACTCTGTTTGAATTCTGTAACATTCTCATCAGAGAGGAGTTCAGGCAAGTTTCCTGTGCTCGTGGGTTATTAGAGGTGTTTTTAGAGCAGCAATAAATACATATCTGGAATGGACAGTATACAGATTGAACTCTCAGAGAAGCCCCCTTCAAGGTCTTCTCTATCATCTGCAAACCATCAGTAGGTAATAATAATATTTCAGTATGTAATTCATTTTAAAATTTGGAGCAATTTTCCTTCAGAGACACTGTAAAGAAATTTATAAATAAAAATTTCAAAGGTATTTTTATAAATATAAAATCTGATGGAAGATTTTTATTTATATCTGGATACAGATTTTAGCTTTTTCTTTTCTCTTTTTTTCTCTCTCTCTCTCAAAATAGACAAAGCCATATATGTAGACATACACACACACACATATATATATACATACATACACGTAAAGATATATGCAATAGATATTGACTATTTCTAGAGCTCTCCTGTAGAGGAGTATATGGGCCGGCACCCTAATTGTTTGAGCCACAGGTGCTGCCCGCTACTGCAATAATTTTTTCCTGAGTGCTCAATACTTTGTTGGTCTGTGGTCAACTGCTTGGTCCAGTCAATGGCAAGTATCATTCCTATATATATCCTTTCTTTTGCATTTGTCATGAAACTAGAAAGAGCGTGCTGCTGAGTGATCTATGAAGTAGCAAATTGTATTGAATTCCCCTATTTGGGCACTAAGTCGTTCTTGCTCTTTTATATTATAAATAATAGGTACTATGGATAATATATTTATGCTTAAATCTTTATCTATGTGTCTTATAATATACTAGAATAAATATTTAAAAAGAATATTCATTATCAAAAGATCTGAGCATATTTATGTCCAAATCACTTTCCAGAAAATGTATTTCCATCTGTATAACGCCACCACTTTATTAATGTGTGTACTTCCCCACATTTTTGAGTACACTTAGGACTAAAATTACTTGAAGACACATAGTAGATAAGATTTAATGGTGGTCTTTCACGAACATGGTAATTTTAGAAGAGATCTCATACAGAGAACACTTCTGAGATCAGCCTTCAAATGAAATTAAATAAAATTCACATTTCAAGACACCAATGAAATGAAGACCTGACAACTAAGTTCACAGACTTACATTGCTTATGTTGGCAGCACTGCACAAGCAATTCAACAAGGTTTCACATCTTTGGTATATTAGGATCTCACAGCTGTGTTCATGTCGTGGTGCGGTAGTATCTTGCTGAGAGGTGTTCATTATTGTTGCTGCTTGTTTTTGTGTGCCATCAAGAGAATGTTAGAGCTTGAATTAGAGCAAAAAAAAATATTAAATTTCTTGTTAAATTTGGCAAGAGTGGACATGAAATCAGCAATATGTTAGTCCAAGCTTATGGGGATAATGCCATGAGGAAAACATCAGTGTACAAATGAATTACATGTTTCTCTGAAGGGAAAGAAGTGTCACGGATGAAGAGAGGTCAGGGTGGATAGTAATGAGCAGAACTGACAAAAATATTGCAAGAATTTGTCAAGTTGCATGTCAAACTCATCAGCTGACTGTAGTAGACTGAGTTAATATCACTAGATAAACAGGAAAAAATCTTAACTGAAAATCTTGGCATGAGAAAGATGTGCAAAAGGTATCCTGATGACCCCACCAATAACAAAAGCAGGGAGAGTCAGAGTTTGCCAAAACTTCTTGGAGAGGCAAGATGATGTGTTGGGCCTTGTTATCACTGGTGATAAAACATCGAATGGAACAAATATGACTCTGAAACAAAGCATCAAAGTGCACAGTGGAAGTCAACCAATTCTCCACGACCAAAAAAGTTCCACCTGTCCAAATCAAGAGTCAAAATGGTGTTGATAGCCTTTTTTGATATCAGAAGGATTGTTAATTTTGAATTTATACCACCTGTACAAACAGCTAACTATTTTTACTATTTGGAAGTGTTGAACAAGGTGTGTGTAAAAGTTAGATGGAAAAGACCTGAACTTTTCAGCAGCACCTCATGGCTCTTGCATTACAACAATGCACCAGCTCACACAGCAATGTCTGTGAGGGAGTTTGCAGCCAGGAACCAAATAACTATATTGGAACACCCTCCTTACTCACCTGAGCTGATCCGTAATGACTTTCTTCTTTACCTGAAAGAAAGATACATTGAAAGGAAGACATTTTGATGATAACCAGGACATTAAGGATAAGATGACGATAGCTCTGGTGACTATTCCAGGAAAAGAGTTTCAAAATTGCTTTGAAGGTTGGACTAGGCACTGGCATCAGTGTGTAGGGAGTACTTCAAAGGTGGTTGTAGTGATATTTAACAATGAAATATTTATCACTTTTTCTAGGAAGAGTTTGTAAACTGAATTGTCAGAATGTGTATACTACAATAAGTGTTTTGGAAACATCATTTTATGTAATCTTCATAACTCCAGCAGATGAGTGCTTTATCCATATTGTTGCTTCTTCAGAAGCTGTCTCCAAGAGGTTAATTAACTTACCATTGATCAGACAGCTTGAGTGATATTGACCTTCACACTGATTCGTGCCAGACAACAGAAGTAAGCAGATCACACTGCTTCTGAAATCATAATGGATACAAGGGCTAATGATTCAAGTGATCAGACCCCTACAAGACAGTCCCTTCTCTGTGGTCCTTCATCTTATGTTTAATTAAAATGTGGAGTAACAAATCCCATTTCACCATATTTATTATTCATATAAAATCACATGAGTCACATATAAGTGACAGTACAATATTGAAAATTTCTGTAAAGCCATTTATCACCATCACTTCTTTGCGTTAACTGTTGTTTAATAAACAGCAGATTACCATCTCTTGGCATGATGAGGCAAGCATACACAAAGAAAGAAAAGAATTTAGCAACATTTAATTAATGGCGAGGCCTAACTATTATTTATGTGTGCTCATTACAAGCTGCTGTTTTTTTACAATCGATCCATAATTTTAAAACAACAGTAAATGGTATTATTGTAACCAAACAATAAATTTGGTTAAAAGAAAACACTCACATATGGAAATAGATGGAACTAGCTCCCCTTAAAAATGAGTAACTGCAAGTTGACTGTAGAAACAGCTGCTTCTATTAAATGCCATCACTTCTTTCCTCTCGTTTCAAATCTTGGGTGACTTGGAGATGAGGGAAATTTCTATTATATGTAATTACTTTTTATGGCACAGGAGCAATAGCTAAATGAAGTCAATTACAAGTTAGAGGCAGCTTCTCAGATGAGATACGGTATATATTAATTAAGAGTAACTGAAAATTATTATGTTGAAAAACCTTGCTGGAGTTTATCAGAAGCATGAATAAGACCTGTCTCTACCTAGTGCCTTTGGCCTCTACGCATGTGGAATTCAGATGTACCTTCCTTGAAAAATGTAACAGCTTCTTTAAGATGTAATTTACATACCAAGCCATTCACTTATTCAAAGTTTACAATTCAATAGTTTCTAGTATAAGCAACCTGTGTTTTCATGCAGCTGTACACATATCACTACAATTATAGAATACTTTCATTGCACCAAAAGAAAGCCCCATATCCATTAGTACTTGCTCTCTATTTACTCCAAGCCCCCACACTATCCCCACTGTAGATGTACTCATTCTGTGTTTTGGGGGGAGCTCTGGGGCATTATTGCTTTCAAAATTTTCTGCCAAAAAAATAAAGGATAATGGCTCAGTGCCTGTGGCTCAAGTGGCTAAGGCACCAGCCATATACACCTAAGGTGGTGGGTTTGAATCCAGCCCGGGCCACCAAACAACGACAGCTGCAACCAAAAAATAGTCGGGTGTTGTGGCAGGTACCTGTGGTCCCAGCTATTTGGGAGGCTGAGGCAGGAGACTCGCTTGAGCCCAGGAGTTGGAGGTTGCTGTGAGTTGTGATGCCACAGCACTCTACCTCGGGGGAACAGCTTGAGGCTCTGTCTCAAAAAAATAAAGAAAGAAAGAAAGAATAAGAGCTCCAGTTGGAGTACACAGTTTCTTTTGTAGGTAATAGGTACTTTTCTAGCTGTATGCTTTATTTTTTCTGTTTCAGAGGATTACAAGGAATAAAATTCCCTTTAAAAAGTAGCAGTGTTCAGCTCTCATAGTCAGGAAGAAAGTGTGAAAGAAAGAGAAGTTTCTCTGAGGATTTAGAGAAAAATATTTCAGAGTATGCACAGGAAAGGAAGCACGTTCTCTTTCTACCGTATGAGGATTTAAAATAACTCCACAGGTGAGGCCTGTGGCGACTACAGGCAGACAGGAGACTACAGGAGCAGACAGTCTGAACAAGTCAAGATCCACCTCCTTTAACCTTTAAAGGGTCTAGCCTCCTTTAACCTGAAAATTCTAGGATCTTTATGAACTTAGTAACACTTGTGTGTATTCCAGCATTGTTAGGTCATGATTAAGTGCAATTTTTAAAATCTCCATTCCTCACTCAAAAGGGACATCTTTCTAAGTAATGGTTGTTTCTTATCTGCATAGGAGTAGAGCAGACCTGGGGCAACAAGACTTAGTCCCAAAAGACCATTAGCATGATGGACCTGGTTCTTTATTTGTTAGAGGGGACTAGTTGAATGGAACAAGGCAGCTTTGAACTTGATGTCTATAATGGTGCCACTCTCCATCATTTGTGTTGTTCAGTGATCATCCTAGGATTCACCTGGAAGAGAGCAGTATGACCACGGTGTCCTTGCTACCCATTCCTATCAGCAAATCAGGGGGAGGAGTGAACTTAATTCCCAGGAAAACAAAGAGGACAGCCATCCACTGACAGACCACATTAGTCAGGCTTTCAAACAGCATTAAACATTGAAAGGGCAATTGTGTGAGTAAAGTGTTTGTTTTCCAGTAGAATCTGTGATTACCTTTAGGTGTACTGATGGAGCCCAGTTTTCTCCCCATTTCCAGCAATTAGTGCCCCTCGATGGCATCACACACACACACACGCATGCACACAAATGCGCACGTACACACACATGCACACACACATGAAGTTGAATCCTTGTGCTCCTGTTTGGGGCCTGCTCTCCAAACCTTGCAGGCTGCCTTTTCCTGGAGTCCAGATACTTGTGAGAATACCCAGTGTGTATGCAAAAAGCAAGGTTGCCAGAGAAAGTGGAACATTATCCACAAAACTGAGGCCAGAGGACTAGCAGGGGATGTTGTGGGAAAGAAATGAAAGCAGAGAGAGAAGCAAGTGGCAAGATTTAAGACCCCAGAATGTCTATGTGGGTTAGCAAAGTGTAGAAAGAATGTGTGTGTGTGCACATGGAATGAGGGAGGATACTGCTGGGTGAAGCTAGAGAGTTAGCAGGCCGCTGGGGCTGAGATGTCACACTCATCGGGTTCTGGATACTCACAGAAGCTCTCACTCTCACTCATGTCTGGGGTATCTGAGGACAAGTCAGAGCAATCCAGCTCAGGACAATGGGGAGCCGCTGAAAGCCACAAGCAGGGTCACCGATTCCCAGACTCAAGTTCTAAGAAGATCACACTAGGGTAAAAAAATTACACTGTTGATAAGAAAGGGTTAGGAGAGAAGAACTTTCAGAATTAATACATGATCACCTGGAAGGCAGGGCTAAAAGGCAGATTTCTTTGTCGTTCTCCGGAGACTATGGCTGGGAACATTAAACAAAGGCATCTCTATGTATGTAAAGTGTGAGAGTGCCTGGAATATAAAAGGCAAAGTGGAATAAAAGGTGCCTCTTCTACTGCTAATGGTGATTCCTATGGTGATGCGGATGAGGATGACAATTATTACACGAGCATCAGGGAAGTCGGATCGTATCTGGAAAGGTAAATTCCACCTGTGTGTGTCCTGTGCCAGAGCTGTTTTCATTTTTAATGTTATATTTGTCATTCAAAAATATGTTGTCTCAAGTGTCTGGCTGAGAAGAATTGAATGAATGAAAAGTTTGGATGAACAATCAAAAAAAGTGAGAAAAGTTGCCAATATTTGTAAAAAAAAACTAATTTAACTTAAAATTATTGACTTTGCCATACTCTGGTTAATAGATTATTACCATTTTTAGCAGACATCCATGTTGCTCTAATAATCTGTGTGATATAAGAGAAATTCTTTATTATTTAGTTCTTCTTCATGTTTAATTCTTATTTCATCCTCCTTTTCTCTTATTTTAATGGACATATAATAAGTACAAGTATTTATGGGGTGTAATGTTCTGTTTTAGTATACGTATACGTTATATAATGATCTGATCAATGAATGTGCCCACCAGTCAAACAGTTATCGTTCGTTTGTGGTGAGAATATTCAAAATTTTCTTTTGTAGCTCTTCTGAAATATTGAACACACTATTTTTAGCCATAGTCACTCTATTGTGCCATAAAGCACCAGAGTTTATTCCCCCATCTACTTGTAACTTCGCATCCATTGGCCAATTTCTCCCCATACTCCTTTCTGCTGTTCTCTCCTCAATGAGTGGCAACCACCGTTCTGTTCGCTCCTTCTGTGAGATCAACTTTTTAGAAGCCACATGAGTGAGATCTTGCTGTGATTTTTCTTCTGTGTCTAGCTCGTTTCATTCAGCCCATTGTCTTCCAGGTTCATGCATTTTGTGGCATTTTGAAGTCCTCCAGGACTTCACCCCTTCAGCTGCTGAAGGTAGTCCACTTTGCCTGCACACCCCAATTTCTTTATCCACTCACATTTGGGTAGATTTCCTATCTTGGCTTTTATGAACAGTGCTGCAGTAAAAAATGGACCTACAGATATCTTTTCAATATACTGATTTCCTTTCCTTTGGGTACATAACCAGTTGTGGGATGGGTGGTTCATATGGTGGCACTGTTTTGATTTTTCAAGGAACCTCCCCACAGTTTTCCATAACTACTGTAAAAATTTACATTCTCACCAACAGTGTACAAGGGCTCCTCTTCCTCTACATCCTTACCAATACTTTTAATCTTTTTTTCCTTTGGGTCATAGCTATGTTAACTAGAGTAAGGTGATTTACTCACTGTGGCTTTGATTTGGCAGTTTCTTAACCTTAATGTTCTGGTTCTCTAAGGCAGGGCTGCTGGGCCCTAACTGTAGCTTAGAATAACCTGAGGATCTTTCAAAAGGGCTAGATCAGAAGTAATTAAATTAGAAGCTTTTGGTGTGAGGCTCAAGCACTGGAATTTAATAAAGTTCCCCAGGGAATTTTAATATACAGATAGGCTTGAGAACTGCTGGCCAAAATGAGAGTTACAAAATTCTCATTTCACCTTCACTTATGGCTAGTCTTAAAAGGAAAATTCCTGGGCCTAGCCCCAGATGTATTGAACCAGATTACCTGGGGGCAGTGGTGGTGGTGGTGGATATTTTTCAGAGTGCCAGATGTATAGGGTCATCACATATTTTTAGATTGCTGAATTATTTTAAAATGTATTGAAGTTTTTTAAAATTTAGTGAAACACACACAAAAAAAAATGTATATAGATTCTAAAACCAAGCATGGTCTTTCATCTAAAAGCAATTTTTTATGTTAATTTTGGTGGGTGATTCTTCATTTTTCTTTCTTTCCTTTAGCAGAGGTGGAGAGGAGGAGTGTATCAACAAATGCTTACCGAGCACCAGCTATTTAATTGGATCTCAACCTCTCCCTTCCACTGAGACACCTGCCCTTCTAATAGCCATTAGCGTGTAATGAACCTGAAATGTAGAATTTTTTTGTCAGTGATTATTTTAAAAAGTTATTTCAAACTATTAAGGGGCTACAGAAAGTTTTTGTTATGCGAACATCTTGTGTAATGGTTAAGTCAGGTCTATTTGGTACAGTGAAATGTCGAATTTTTTATAGGGTTTTATTTTCATTTCCCACACTATGCCTATCTTATTTATCTTGTCTGGCTGAACTAGAAACTCTCAACAGCCAAACACCAGAAACCCAGTACCTGAATAATGGTGAATACTTCTTGCAATTATTTTTACTTCCACCCCTTAGTTGGGCTGGAGACTGCCCTGTGCTCTCGTCAAGTCTTTGCAGTAGTATTGAGGCAAAGAAATGGCCACTCCCTGTCCTTTGTGAACTAAGGCAAGTAGAATTGTTACAGGTATAAAATACACCCTATTTTCCTTTTTTGGTGGCTCATTAAAAAAAATAAAAAGTAGTATGCTCTTCTACAATCAAATTTAATGGTTCTCAATAGCCCCATTAGTAATCTCAAAGTAAATAAATGATTTACCCAGTGGGATGAAAGGCCCATCAGAGAAGGTGGAATGGTAATCTTGATATACTCAAGACAGATCATTTGGAATGGTGAATATATATATTTATATTAATATATATTGTTCAGTACTAAATCTGATAAACTTTGCCTTTTATATTTTACTTAATGATGCTTTTGAGAGTTTGATGATCCATTCTGTTATATTTTACACAAAAAATCAGGGCAACATAAAAGAGAAAAAAGGGGTTGGACATAAAACAAATGTTTAAAACAGCTTGATATATAAGTCTTGTTGAAATGTAACCACTTTAGGAAGCCCAGAGTTTATGATCTGATTTTTTTAAAGCTTCTGCTCATTTTTCGTCAGTATATTTAATGCCTGTGAAGGACAAATCTTTTTTAAATTTGATCACAGCATCTATGAATTCATTTTATAAAGCTCTATTCATACCTACAATGGATAGAGAAACCAGGGGAAAGACTCGAATACGCTGCATCTGTGCACCTACAGCTACCAGGAAAGGCACAGGGACCCTTTTGATACTCTCTAGGTGGGACAGAGAAGTTGGGGGCAAAATCTGTAAAGGGCAGTTCAAGAAGCAGTATCCTTCTATCCTTTTCCGGTGGGGGCTTTCTCATCCCTACTAGAGTTGGCCACAAAGCTCCAGATTACTCAAGGCCCAGGAAATGTGGGTGTGAAGTAGATGACTCAGGACCTGGTGTTGCAGCCTTGGGTGGGGAGCTGGGGGTCTTGGTTTCTCCAGACACATGTCTGGATGCTCTTTCCCTCCCCTGCCAGCCACCCATCTCTTTTGAATCTCTAGGTACCTCTCATTGTGTCTCCCACAGTTGCCTTTCCTTTATCCCTATTTTTCACAGTTATTATTCCAGGTGCCAAATTATCTTTCAATCCACCTTTCCTAGATTTCTAACAGTTCGCTTCTGCTCATTACGCCTCATCCTGTCTTTTCCCTCACGCTGCTTCTTGCTCATCCCCCCTGGGTCCATTCCATTGTGAGCAAAACCCCCATAGGCAAGATTGCCTTTTCAATAGTTTCCACATTCCTGATGTCCTTTCTGTTCCTTGGAGCACTTTCTGAACAACTTCTGTATGTCAGGATCATGCTAGTGATACTAAGAGCAGAGAGGCCTGACTTCAAAGAGTTGGAAATGGAGCAGGAGCGAGTGGTGTGTAGACTCACGGCCGGCATGGGGATGTTCACAGAGGATCAGAAGGCTGAGGGTAATGAGGATTCTGGGGTAGATCACTCTGACATACCATCCTCCGGCTGCCATAGCCTCCCCTGTCAGGTCTCTCTCCCATGGTATCAGCAGAAGTTAAAATATGTTCCCCACCGACCTTACAGACCCCTCCATGTTCTAACGAAACAGTGTTCCCTTCTGCTCCTACCCCCGGTTCCTTCCATCTCTGCTCCTCAAAGTCCAGCTTGCCCATCTCTCGGCTTCCCCTGCCCTTCTCCCCTTCTTCCTCCTCCCTACCTCTTTCTCTCAGGAACATTTCCTCAGGCCCCAGCTTCCCAGAAGGAAGATATCATGTCTTTCCTTAAGAGAAATAGCCACTTGCCCTGAAAACAGAAAATGCAAAAGTTCACCGTTGAGCTCCCAGGATTCGTCCAGCCTCTTCCTTGTGCACAGGTAGTGCTGTGACCATTTCAGGCCAACTTGCCCGAATGGAGAAAAGTTCCCTTTAAAGCCTTTGCATGTTCTGCATTCTCTCTGTGATGTCTTGTCTTTTCTTCTTACACTACTGATTTGAGACGTGCTGGGTACTGCATCCTTTTCTAAGAAACATTGATTACCACCACTCTTCTACCAGCCACCCCAGCCTCCACCGCCTTCCATCCCCACTTCTGTCAGGAGAGCCTTCACTCTGCACACACATTTCTCTGCCCAGATCTCCGTGTGATCCCCACTTCTCAGTTCCTGGCCGCTTGTCTGGGCACCTTCTGCCCCCCAGCAGGCTCTGGGCTTCCAGGCCCGCAGCTGTACCTGGCCCGTGAGAGCAGAGGGAGACACCCTGGTGACTAGCAACAGGATTATGTGCTGGAATGAGTCACTGAATTAATTCATGCAAAAAAATGTCCATGGAGGGAGTGATGTTCCCAGTGTGGTAAAGACACAAGAAGGTTGGTAGTTACTGAGGTCTAAACAAAGAACAAATGTGAGAGGGTAACAGAAGTGATCCCAGGCTTCTTAGTTTCTGGGCATAATCTAGTGATCAGGACGCAGGGAGAGGAAAACATCACAATACAAAAAGAAAAAGTAGCCAAAGCAAAAACCCTAAATACTTTCTTATTTCTGATGGTGCTCCAAATCATAATGGATTGGCCACTGTCCACAGATTTCCCAGATGTGTGTATCTGGCAGGTTTCGTCTTAAAATCAAACAATCATGTTTTCTCAGTATTTAAATTAAAGAACTAATATATAACTTTTGTCCTTCCTTCATAAGAAACAATATTTGTTAAGACCTTTATAGAAGAATCAAAATTTTACTCCTTAAGAAACATAGTATTTTTTCCCTAAGACCTTTGCATTAAACACACAAATTAATTAAAAGCATTAGAAAAATGGTCAACAATAAGCTTCTTATAAGGAAAGGGCACTTGTATGTGTCAGTAGCCAATGAAACTGATTGCATAACCTCCTGTTTGACCTCAGTAATTCATAATTACTTACCCCGCAGTTGTCTTGCATAGACGTGAGACAAGATAAGGTCCAGGTGTAAATTTTTTCACCAAGATCTCAGCAAAAGGAAATAAAAAGATCACAGGGTAATTGAGAGGAAAGAAACTGTGAAAATCTTTTGTTTTTTGTTTTTGAGTAAGCGTGTTGCCAGTGAGTTTTTAAGCACCATTTACCAAGAAATAACCAGAATAAAAGAGCATGTTTTAGGTCTGCTGTCCACTGTTGCTGGTCGAGTTTTTGATTCCTCCAGAGCATAGGCACTGTCCTGTGTCCTGGTAACACAGCAGTGCGAACACGCGCGTCTCACGTCCAGCAGGCCTGTGGAATGCGCTCGGTGCTTTTAGACTAACTGACCTAAAGGATAATGGATGTTGTAGATAGTGGCAAAGGAAAACAAGAAAAGGAAAAGTTAAAATCTAAGTTTATTTTATTTATTTTCTTTAAATGTAACAAAACAAATTCAGCGTGAAAGTTTTTTTAGTCTGGAATTGGCAAGAACAAAAAAGTATGAGTGTGCGTTATGTAAATAACATAATTTAAAAAGACATTGTAGAGTACTATT
>NW_003852454.1:11192797-11193653 GCF_000181295.1 Otolemur garnettii | reverse complement strand
TAAAACAATAACTGAGAAAATGACATGAAAGCCGTCTTGACCAGTTTGATGGAAGTATTTCAGATTGCATGTGAAAACCCCACACTGTACCCCAGAAGTACATTAATGTACATAGTTACCATTCAATAAAAAATAAATAAATAAATAAATAAATAAATAAATTTGATTGTTATTCCCCCCCCCAAAAAAAAGAACCCTGAAGCAGAGGCAAAGAAAAGCCAGGACCTGCTGCCGGGTCTGTCAGTCCATGGTCTTGGAGGCTGAGCTTACATTTGGAGATCAGGGATGTGAACAGCAACACCTGATCCATCCACCACCAGAACATCAGCATCAGAACACAAGAATCAATATTTCTGGGCTATTGGGGTGACTGCCCCTTGATGATGGTCTGGGGTCAGTGTAAGTGCCGTCAGCCTCTGCAGCTCCTATCAGTGTTTCCTTGGCAGTCGGGCTGATTAGCATGGGTTTTATTATACAGGTTTTAGAGAAGATGAAAACATAAATACATTATAGAACTCTGAAAAATGCAGTGGACACATCTGCTCCAAATCAAAGACTCCTTACATCCTGTCCAGATGCTCCAGACCTCATCTTCCTTGACACACTGGGACTCTGCTTCTTTGCCTACCCTCATTCTCTCATGAGACCATCATTCCCTGAGATTGTCTTTGTTTGTACATCTTGGCAAACCTGTTCTGAAGCCAGGAGCTATCTCTTCTCACCTCATCTAATCCTGCTCACCTCAAGACTGGCCCTCTAATCTTCATTCTGATTAATTCTCAAGGTCACTGAGCAACAAATGACTCTCTCCTCTGATCACACACTTTCCCTTTCTGGGCTTTGCAAACCCATTGTG
>NW_003852454.1:11162277-11191195 GCF_000181295.1 Otolemur garnettii | reverse complement strand
TATGTGTGTTAGGGTCCGTCGTGCACCACTGTGGATTCTCAGCTGTTCGCCATAGCTATGCTTTAGTGTCCATTGTGCACGACTTTGGATTCTCAGCTGTTCACCGTACCTATGCTTTGTGTCCATCGTCCACCTCTGTGGATTCTCAGCTGTCCACTGTATGTTTTCTTAATGTCCACTTAGTACTGACCTCCTTGTGGGAGAAAATTCTGTTATGCACGGCACTTAGCACAATATTTTTGACTGATAGCACATTAGCTGGAATGTCAGGGACATTTACAGAAGGAGGGCTTATATTATTTTGATAACTTTCCTTTAAACATGACATTGTTTCATGTTTTATCACTATGAAGAAGGTAAAATAATCTTAGAATAATATGTGCTTAATAATCTCCCTTTTCACTGAAATAAAGAATATATTAATGTCACCCTCACCTTCCTCCTAAGTGTCTATGAAATAGATATTTCTTCTTCTTCTTAAAATACCACCTTCTGAAAACTCTATGGGTTCCTGAAATAATTATTTTACCTTACTTTCAATTATGAAATTGTGTGGGAAAACCTAGAATAGTTCCCATAAGACTACTGTCTTTGTTGGAAATGAAGTTGGGCTGTGAGAGTTTTCAAAGTATAAAGCCAGTTAAGAAACAGTTTCACCAAAGAAAATATTTTAGAGTTGATGCTTCATATAGAACTTTAAGGCTGGGGTGCACAGTTTGTATTTCTGATAATGAGAATATCTTGAAATTTTGTGAAACTATGCTTTACCTTCAAAAATTTGAATAAGTTACTGATCATTTTATCACCATCACTGTTTTGTTAGTTGTACATGGGTCATCATGAAAGTTTTGAGGTATAAACAATGGTGCATTGCTTCTGTTATGTTAAAGATTTAGCTTCTGTAAATGCAGTGATTGTCCTTGTCATAAACAAATCAATTTCCATAAAGATCTTCTTACAAAGCCTCTTTTAGTGATTCAGTTCGGCTGAGCATTGCAAATGAAATTAAATAGGAATGTGCTTAAAGTACCCCGGGCAGAGACTGATCACCATCTTTATTACTACCAATAATACAATTAACACTTCTAAAAATGTATATGCAACATGAAGGAAACCAAACCAAAGAAAATAGGAAGATAAAACACCATAATAGCATATCCTACATCAATCCGTCTATGTAAAATTCTGGAAAATGCAAAATTATCCTGAGAGAGAGCAGATCAGTGACTCCCTAGAAAAGGGGGAGGGCCTGGAGTGAGGAATTATAAGGAGACACAAGAAAACTCTTGGAGAGGATGGTCACCTTCACAACCTTGATTGTGGTGATGTATACATAAGTTGTATATGTAAATCAAAACTTACACAATTGTATACATTAAGTGTGTGCATGGATTTAGTGTGTTCTGATATATTTCAACAAAGCTGCTAAAATAATATTCTTAAGATATTTTCATTGGTGCTACGTGAGAGTATCAGATCTTGACCACCTCCTGCACCCCCATCCCCCTGGGCCCATTCAGGGCTCCCTGGCCACCCTGCCGAGACCTCCAGCTGACACTCTGCCCAAATGAAGCTGTGGTGTCCTGAGGATGGTGTCCCCCTTCACCTTTATAAACACTGGTGCCCTAAGACTCTATTTCTACTCAAGCTTGTCCAAAAGAAAGCACCAATCTTATATTCAAGACAAAAGTATTCAGAACTCAAAATATATTCTCTCTCTCTCTCATTCATTGCTTTGCTTTGACAGGTATCAACATGGTCAAGCAAAGGAATGAAATTACCTACCTGAACAAGCAGACATCACAACGGATGAAAAGCAGGTTGAGATGTGGCACCACACTTAAGGGTGAAGGACCCTGCTCAAGATCAGCCTTGCATTTGTTCACCATTCACTCCCTCACTAATTCATTCATGCAATATAAATTCTTGAACATCTACTATGGGTGAGGCCTGAAGCTCAGTTTAAGGATCCAGGGAAGAAGAAAATAAATGTTCCTCTCCTGCTCTCACAGAAGAGAGGGGAAAACAAACTCTTCTGGCAAAACTCATCCTCATCCAATGTGCTTCCTGTCATTTTTCATTCATATTCACACTTTGAATTTATTTTTATTGTTTCAAAATACTACAGGGGCACAAGTGCTGGTTACATGGATTGCTTTTGTTATGCTTGTGACATAGAAAAAGTGACTCCCAATCTGGGAACCACTTGAAGTCCAAGTGGCTTCTTGACTTCATTAAAGAATCAGGAGTGAGCAGGAGGCATAAAGCGAAAGTGAGATTTATTCCAAAGCTATAGACAGTCTACTCCACGGAGAGAGGAGAGATTCGTTCTCCCAACAATCAGAGCCCTGGTTCCTATTGCTCTCCTACTTCAGCAGGGCTGAATTATAGGTTAACCAAGGGAGGGATATTCATGACAAGAGGTGGTATTTCACCATCTCGGTTCTAGCAGGCTGGATCTTTCTCTGCCTTCATCCTATTTGGATTAGGGTAATTTGAAACTTTGTTTTGAGACTTCCTGACTCAATTAGGAAGCAATGTCCAAGTAATACCTATGGCCTTACCCAAAGCAGTACCTGCCCCTTCCCTGTCCCACGTGAGTCTGGGCTGTAAGCGAGCCCAGGCACCGGGCTAGTGTTCTCTGTATCCATGAGGTAGGTTTTCACTCATCCCCTCCTCACCCCCTCTCCCACCTTGACCTCCACTGAGTTTCACTTCCCTGTATACATATGTATATTTTTATGTATCTAAAAATGGTGTACTGTTGTTTTATATTTTTAAGACCTATGAAATGATTATATTGTCAGAAAGAATTCCAGACTGAAAGGATCAAGTACTCAATTTTTGCAGGGAGGATGTGGAAGGCTTCTGGAAGGAGTGTCATTGACTCTGAGTCTGGAATCTTCAGTGTCTCAATGTTACTATCAGTAACATTTGTATAGTAACTTGTATTTTCTTCCTCACAAGATTAAATCTTCTAAATATAGGTCTTCGTATCACACCTAAAGGTGACCATAGCACTAAATTATTTTGCATTGGCTTATATTTTCTTACTTTCAAATTTCTGAGAACCTTAAGTCTTTCAGAGAACTCTGCTGAGCTTAGGGAAATAGAAACAAGACAAAAGTTTCTTTCTCAACCAACATACTGCTTTCTTCCTGGGGTAAGGGCTTTCTTTCTTTCTAGACAGAGCAGGGCTGACAATAACAAGAAATAAGAATCAGAAATAGACATTCACTTTCTTTTTACTTAGTCATCCTTTGTTCTGCCCCGCTTTTTTCTCATCTAGCTAGAAAATATTAAAACAGCTTTCCTGTGACTTGGCTAACCAAGTGTAAAAAGCCTATTTCTTGGGCAGACCTGCAGATATACGACGATACTTCAAACTCCTTCCTGAAGACTCCAATTAGGCAGAATCGACTGTGCAGAAAAAAATTGAAAAATAATCTAACTGTATGTTAAGTGTTTCAGAATATCTGAAGTTTCAAGTTGTAGCACATTTTGATGTGGATCTGTAGGCCTTTATTCTCCCTATTTAGAGTGGAGGAAAGTTTGTCATTGCTGGAAGTTTTTCTAGGGGCATAGTGTGAAACCCTTTTCTCTTCCTGACTCTTATATCTGCTTCTAGCAAACAAAGTATTTGTAGATTTTATTTTTTCCCTCTCCTGTGGCTGCTGTGGGCAAAAGCACTCTGACATTGATCTCATTCTGGAGATGCCCTGTCCTAAGGCTCTAATCAGCACAGGGCTGTCAGTTTAAATTCCCAGAGAAACTCTCCTGTCTTCTGAGTTTGATGGAAGAAATGGCAGCAGGAAATGGAGAGCTCAGAAAAAGAGACGTACTGTATTTCAGACTCATCAAGGAGTCGTTTTCCCATCTGAACCTCTCATCAGGCAATCTGGTAATTTCTCACGTGGTCTCCCAGTGCCCTTCACGGAGTGACCCCTCGTTTAACTTTCAGTTTCAATTTGCTCTTCTAGGTTTAAAAAAACAACAAAGAAAATCATGATACGATGTAGAACGAGTGTAACTCGTTCAAATACAAATACAAAAAACTTTTAAAAACAGAGCTTTGTATCAACTTTCTTTGCATATTGCATCCTACCCCATTGCTTATTACCAGTCCCTTTTTAAACTTACAAGCCACTTAAGTCACATACTGGTGGGGTGGTGGTCAGTGACTGACGTGCCCACTGATGATAACACGTATATAAAACAAAACAAAAATCCCTGGGGTCAGTCCCTGACTCTCCCATTTTGGGATGTGACTGTTAAACATTGTTTTGCAACCCCAATATAGAATCCCATGCTACAGACTGGGTGAAATTCAAATGGTTCCCAATTTCCTTCTCTTGATGAGCTTAAGATCTATTGAGATCTTATACGGAGATATAACTTAAATGAAATTAAAGTTGTGATATGTGCCATGTATGCTATTTAATAGGTACCTTTCTAATTAATTCAGTGGACTGAGCTCAAGTAGAATATCTCTTCTTCCCTGCTTCGAATAATAAAATAATAGAAATTCTAGGAAACATTTTGAATAGACAGCCAAGCTTAACATCTAGGGTGCATTTAAGAACATGGCTTTGGGGAAACATATATATATATATATATATATATTTAATTCCAGTCCCACTTTATTTTTATTTAAATAACCAAAGCAACAGCCTTAGCACAGCAGAGGGAAGCTAGGTTGGGGTGTGTGAGAGGTGGCAACAGTATGGTCAGATTGGGGAAGAGTGAGCAGTGCCTGGGTCTCAGTGGACACCCCAAATCCCTAAATCAGGTTCAGAAGTCCTGGATATGGGATTAGGAGCTTTATACAAGAACCATCAAATAGCAATGTATCTCCAAGTCCCAGAGACCCCAGGGATGGCAGCTCGGTAAGCTTCCTCAAGTGGCAGGGCCAGGGTATTCCAGGCATGATCACGAGGTCCAGAGTGCATTTTCTGTAGCTCCAGAGGCTGCATTGACAGCTGCAGTTCTCCTGCATGGTTGAAGACACCAGCAGCAAGTTCTGGCTGGGCCTTCTGAAAGCCGGCACCTGTTTGACCTTAAAAGAGGTGGATCGACTTGGGCATCTCAATCCCCAGCACAGCAATGCCAGTAACGAAGAGGGCAGGGAGCAGTGTGAGCTTAACTGTAGCAGGCTGGCAGTCAGCACCCCAGAGCAAAGAGCTGACCAGTGCCTCCCCAACCTGGACACCAGTGGTCTGGACTGTTGGGACTGAAACCATTAATGGTAATAGCCATTAATTATGGCTATTACCCATCTCTCTGCTGAGAGACCGCGTACACACATGTAAAAGCAAAGGAGTGTTTTTATTCAAGCATATGCCTGGGCCACTCCACTCAACAGTGTAGCTGCAGAGGGGCAACCCCGAGATGAAGCGAGGGGAGGTTTTTACAGCGCATAGAGGAATTTCACTGGGCGTTTTGTTGGGAGAGGTTGCCATTGGCTGAGGTGTTGTCCAGGGATGCTTGGTGCCACCTGATATGTCAGAGGTGCTATAGGGTGGGTTTACAGTTAGGGACTTTCCAGAGAAGGATTGTCTGTCCACTTCTGATAGACTGGCTCGGTCTGGGCTGATTGACCTTGCCCAGAAGTGCAGAGGAGGGTTGCCTGATAGGCTGGCTCCACTTGGGCTGATCGACCTTGACCAGATGGGAGAGTTGCTGTGGTTTTTTTCTGTTATGGGCCTGAGTTTTAAAATGGAGTTACATCAGCCTCATTGGGACAAAGACAATGAAGAAGAAAATGAATAAATTGTTTGAACTGTCGCTCTGGAAAGCCTTGTTCACAGATGGTACCAGCAGAGAAAAGAGCAGGGGGTGAAAAGGAGGAAAAAGACGAAGAAAGCCGGAAGCCCAGACCATTGCAGGTCTGTGCCCAGGAGCTGGGCAGGCAGGCGAGGAGGGCCACAAGGACAGCCAGAGCGCTACACATCCAGCCACGGTGTGTGGAGCCCATGGAAATTCACAGAGATGTCTTGAGCAAAGCAGGGCTGAACTGGGCAGGAAGGTACAAGATGGGGCTGTTCTGTGGAGTCGCAGCGTCCCAGGGCAGCTGCTCAGCTCCGGGTCTGCCACCGACTCTGCCCTCCTCTGGAGCTTCTGTGTTTCTCCAGCAGCTGCGCTGTGTCTGCTGCTGCCCCGGCCTGAGTACTGCAGGGGCCGCAGTTCCTGGGTTCTGTGGGGCTGGGATTCCTGGAGACTGCGAGGAGGGAGCTAAAGGTGCAGGCAGTGCAGCCGGGGCGGGACGCTCATAGGCTGGTGACTGCTCCCTGTGGACATCCCTCTGGCTTTGCAGACTGAGGGCTGGGTCCCTGCCGGATCACAGCTGGGCCCTGAAAGGGGTTGTCAAGCTCCCCAGGCTCAGTGAATGGAGCTCTCTCTGCAGTCTCCTTCTGTTCCCTTCTCTGCACAGAAACATAGACTCAAGTCTTAGGGCAGGTGTACAAATAGTCATAACCGTTATGAAGGAGAATTTGGCAAGACCAAACAAGATTAAAAAACTGTTTAATTTCTTTTTCACCTGTGAGCATTTATTCAAGCAATATGAAACTGTATCAGACAAAATGTCCCACACCAGATATGAGGCCCTGCCCACCATCAAAATAACATACAAAAATACGCTTTCAGGAACAGAAGGAGAACCTGGTTATTAATCAACATTGGCAAAGAAATGGCTATTACCCATCTTTGATATTTTTTCTAATCTAAGCAAAAAGTATTCCCAAAATTTTAATTTGCATTTAAGACTTAAAGTACATTCACTTTTTAACATATTTTTCTATGAATTATTTTAAAGTGTTTTTAATGTGTCCTTGATCCATTTTTGTTCACTTTTTCTCTCATTAAAACTCATAAATTAGGAAATTGAGTGCTTTCCAAGGAAAATCATTGTATGAAACTGTTACAAATATTTTACCCAATATTATCTTCTTACTTTATTTTATAGAGTTTTATTTTATGTAGGTGAATAATGTGCCTGTCTTTTCTGTTTGGTGTTTGGACTCTGTAAGAATCTTTAGAGAGGCTTAATTCAGTTCTTATTACAAATATTAACTCAGCTTTTCCTCTGAAAATTATTTGTTTATTGACATTTAGATGTCTAATCTGCCTGGAATTTATTTTGGTGCACATGCTGAGAGAAGAGAAAAAACATCAATTTCTAGTGGCGAGCCAGTCCTCCCACTGACTCTCTTACTCCGTTCCTACTAATTGGGAAGTCCTCTTTATTACACACGCATGTGGCTGTCCCAGCACTGGGACAATCACTGTGCCCTGGGTCCTGGTGGCACCATCACTGTGATAGGTGATAAGCACATTTCCCTTACTGCTTATTTAGGAATGGAATTTTTCCTGGATCTTCACATATTCTTGATAAGTCACAGAATCTTTTTGTTGTTTCTCGTCAGCTCAGATTTGCTTTGGACTGTGATCTTGTTTGGGTGTTTGGCCCTTCCAAATGTCATGTTGAAATTCCTCAGTGCTGGATATGGGGCCTGGCAGGAGAACGGGTTTTATCCTGGGGGTGGATCCCCCATGAATGGCTTTGTGCCTTCCTGGAGATAATGAGAAAGTTCTTTATTATGCCACTTAACAGCTGGTTGTTTACCAAATACCTGCAGCCTCTTATCTCCCTTCTTCTTCTTCTCTTGCCACTTGACAGACCTGCTGTCCCCTCACCTTCAACTTGATTGGAAGCTCCCTGAAGTTCTCACCAGAAGTACGAGCTGTAACAGCACTTTGGCTTTAGAGCCATAAGCCAGATAACCTCTTTTCTTTATAAATTACTCATCCTCAGGTATTTTCTTTATAGCATTGTAAAACTAACACCAATGGTAGTTTGTATGTATATTTCATGTAGGATATTTGACATTTGGATTGTACAGAGTCTTTTTCAACCCAAAATTATGTCAGCATATTATTTAAGCCTTCTTTTGTGTCTTGGGGCTTTTTTGTTTGTTTGTTTGTTTTTTTATAGTTCTATAGTTTTGTTCATTTTGGTTCTGGAAATTGCTTGCCCTCCTAGCATTACTTTTAGAAACTCATTCTTAAGATACCTTACCAAGATAATGCTACATAGTCACGGATTATTATTTTTTTTTATTGAAAAAGCCATTACTTTTACATTACTTTTATTAGAAACAAATAATGCTTCTCAAGATGTTGGTAACATGTCATAGTATTGACATATTTCATACAGTGTTATTTTTCCCTGTAATTATATTCCAGCAGGAGGTGGAATACCTCCTTGGTTATGGGGGGACAGAAGTATTTAATGTACTGTGCAAGCTGGTTTCCTTGTACACAAACCAAGCATTTCCTCCCCATGGTATCATATTCACAAAGCCAAAGATCACAGATACATTCAGGGATCCCATACTGGTCACAGAACCAAAATGACAAGTCATCACACCCTTCTTCTCACAAGGCTCAAGTTGCTGAACAATACTGGGACCAGTAGCTACTTTAATATCTGTAAGAGCTTTAGCCCAGGCTGCAGTGCTCAACAACCACAAAAATGTGACAACAAGAGTAACAACAAAGTCAATCATGGGAAGTTTATGACTCTCCTGATATAGGTTTATGTAACCAATGTAAAGCAGAAGGGCTGAGATGCAGTACAGGAACACAAAGACCGCAAACATAACATAGAATTGTGCATCGTCACAGATTATTAATTGCAGCATTGTCTGTAATTACAAAATATTAGAAACAGCCAGTTGCATGTAAAAGATCAGATGAAAAGCTCTGGTATATGCCCCTGTTATGGAATGATTTAAAAAGGATATAAATGTAGTCTTTGTGTGATAAAATATAAGAAGTTAAAATATTTATGTTTGGAACATATTATCAATAAAATAAAGAGTATAAAATAAGCTACATCCACCATTCACAGGTGGATAAGAATGGAGTAGAAGTATTGGTTATATATTTTTGTAAAGTTTTGGGCCTAGAATAACAAGTTAATGCTTATATAGTCTCAAATATAAGGCAAAATAACTTTATATTTGAATGAAAAAGTCCAAAAATGGAATTGA
This sequence comes from Otolemur garnettii, assembly GCF_000181295.1. Classification (NCBI taxonomy): domain Eukaryota; kingdom Metazoa; phylum Chordata; class Mammalia; order Primates; family Galagidae; genus Otolemur; species Otolemur garnettii. The sequence goes on along the minus strand of NW_003852454.1, from coordinate 11,182,142 downwards.
AACAAAAGACAATGATATAACTACATTTCAGACAAACATTGAAAATTTCTCTGAAAACTTTTGTGTCTGATGGGTTTTAGTAATATTTAAATACAATAGCTGTAACAGGACTTGGCTCTTCCATTATTAAAGAAATTTACAAATATGAAAAAAAAAAAAAAGAGTAAACTGAATACCGTGAAGCTGCATTGGAACTGGAGGTGTTACTCTAAAGACAGGGTTTACGGCAGTGAGAGAGAGGGATGTGGAGATATCAGAATGCTTATGTCAAACCACCTGTCCATGATCCGAGCTCTACTAAACCAATAAACAGCATTATTCCATTAGCAGTGAGCACACCAAAGTCCACATCACTTTACTAAATTTTCTTCTCCATCAAAAAGAACAAGGAATCCTTTGGAAAATGGCTGATTTCACAGGTAGGACTAGGAAAGTCCAAGTGTGCTTTTAACAATTTGTTGCATCAGAAATAAGGGAGGTCTCAAGAGTAGAGGGCAAAAGGCTTAAGGCCAGATTTAAAGGGCTCTTTCAGTGGCCATGCCTGTACAATGTGATCATGATAGCAGATAATGACTGTAACGATGATAACCTATTTAATAAAATGAAAATGCATGTGTCCATTTGATACAAATAAGGAATAAGTAAAAAAATGAGACAGAAGTATAACCAGAATCCACAGAGAACTCAAATGTATTAGTAAGAAGAGAACAAGTGATCCCATCTCAGGGTGGGCAAGAGACTTGAAGAGAAACTTCTCTGAAGAAGACAGATGCATGGCCTATAGACACATGAAAAAATACTCATCATCCCTAATCATCAGAGAAATGCAAATCAAAACTACTTTGAGATATCATCTAACACTAGTAAGATTAGCCCATATCACAAAATCCCAAAATCATAGATGCTGGTGGGGTTGTGGAGAAAAGGGAACACTACTACACTGCTGGCGGGATTGCAAACTAATACATCCCTTTTGGAAAGTTATATGGAGAACACTTAGAGAACTAAATATAGGTCTACCATTTGATCCTATAATTCCTCTGCTAGTATTGAGAAGACCAAAAATCATGCTACAATACAGATATCTGTACCAGAATGTTCATTGCAGCCCAATTCACAATTTCTAGGTCATGGAAGAAGCCCAAATGCCCATCAACCCATGAATGGATCAATAAACTGTGGTATATATGCACCATGGAATACTATGCAGCCATAAAGAAAGATGGAGACTTTACCTCTTTCATGTTTACATGGATGGAGCTGGAAAATATTCTTCTCAGCAAAATATCTCAAGAATGGAAGAAAAAATATCCAATGTACTCAACCCTATTATGAAACTAATTGTTAACTATCATAGGAAAGCTATAATCCAATTGTCCAAGAATATCAGGAAAGGGGTGAGGGAGGGGAGGGGAGGCGGGAGGATGGGTAAAGGGAGGGTGATTGTGGAGATCATGCCTATGAGGATACATGTGAATCTTTTTTTTTTGAGACAGAGCCTCAAGCTGTCCTCCTGGGTAGAGTGCTGTGGCCTCACAGCTCACAGCAACCTCCAACTCCTGGGCTCAAGCGAGTCTCCTGCCTCCACCTCCCAAGTAGCTGGGACCACAGGCGCCCGCCACAACAGATAGCTATTTTTTGGTTGCAGCCATCATTATTGTTTGGTGGGCCCTGGCTGGATTCAAACCCTCCACCTTAGGTGTATGTGGCTGGCACCTTAGCCACTTGAGCCACAGGCGCCAAGCCGATACATGTGAATCTTTTTAAATGTCAAATATAAATTTCTTATTAACACAATTATGAGAATGAGATAATGAGGATGAGTGAACAGAGGGTGATTGCGGGGATCACGCCTATAAGGGTACATGTGAATCTTTCTAAATGTCAAATATAAATGTCTTATTAACACAACAATTATGAGAATGACATGATGGCTATGTTGGCCAATTGGATGAAAGTATTTCAAATTGTATATGGAAACAACACACTGTATCCCATGATAATATTAATGTTCACAAATATGATTTAATAAAAAAAATCTCAGACATTATATTAAGTATCTGAGAAATGTTAAACTTTTTATAAATGTTATCTCATTTAAAATATTAACCAAATTGTACCAAAGAGAAAAATTAAAGGGAAGTATACATTACAAAAGAAAAAAGAAATGAGACAGAAGCCAAAGCTTTGCTTACAGTTGAATGGTAACCAGACCTGCAAAATAGAGCTGGAAAATTAGCACTGGCAATCATGTTAGTCCTAATATTTTAGACAAAGCCACGAATATACTATATACTGGTAGTAATAGGTGTTTGATGTGGAGCAGGATATACACATGCTCTCAAAGTATCTTCCTAAGAGTAACCCATTAACTGCAAAGACAGCACTAGTAAGTGTATGGTAGAGACTCCTGATACGTGTCCTGACTAAAGATGAAGTAAACACTGTTTGTAATGGGACAAGCTGACACTGTAAGACTCTTGGTTAACTTCGCTGACGAGAAAACAGCACCATTTGTTTGAAATGCCTACCAAAAATGCATAAAAAATGAAATCATGATGAAATATCAGACATTAAAAAAACCAAGAGTATTCTACAAAATAACTGGGCTGAACTACACAAAATTATATTAAAAATGCACTTATCCTGGCATGAGTAGAAACCAGATTTCAAAGGATTGAGAAGTAAAGTCAAAGAAGTGAAACGAAACCATGAACACTATCCATTCATGTATCTGATAAGAAAAGTTTAAAAATAAAATAAAAAAAGCCAACACAGAAAATAATGAAAAAATGTGTTTGGTTTGTCTTTATTTTGTTACTTTTGGGACTTCTGAACCAGTCTATTTGAGTCTATGACGTAGTTGTTTAAGATAAACCAGTCAGATTGGTCAATTATCTCTTCTCTGTACAAGGTAACCAATGATCCACAGTTCTCAGTGGGGTACTACAAAAAAAAGACTGGCTTCCCATCCATGCCGCAGGTCGGCCCACTGCAGACACCTGCTTGTCTGCTCCATATACCTTCTTCATTCTGAGACACAGGTTGGAGGAGAAGCACCTCTCTGGGATGATGCTGTCCTCAGGGCTGAGAGAACTGAGACACGGCTGAACCCTGGAGGCGTCGGAGACGATTCTCAGCTGTGGCACAGGCCAGTTCTGCTCATTCCATAAACCAAAGCATGTCACATGCCCACACGTGACATTCACGAGACAGGAAAGTAAATTCACTCTTAGAGAGGATCAGCAAATAGTGGGACCATGTGCTGTCAAACTGTGACTTTAAGCGTAAACATATAAAATACTTAAGGTGAATGATTTGTAAATTAGGGTGAAAAAGGTTGCAGAGGAAAATGAAAAACCACAACAGTTGGAAGCACACTCATAGAATACTGTTGGTAACATCATGATGAAATACTTCCTTTTACTCTCTGTCTCCACACATACACGTTCACTCCCACACACACTGTGAAACAGAATTTACATCTAGCTCTTTGTAATCAAAATTGTATTTGTAAAAATTTCTTGAGGTCATCAAAAACATCTAATTTTAAATGTATCCACAACAGTCTCCGAAAATGATATGACACTTTTCATTTAAACTTTTAAAATTTCTTTTTAAACTAAAACTTTTTTAAAAAAGGACATTTCCACTTTTTGCTAAAATAATGCACTAATAAACAAATTCTGTATTTCTATTTTAGTGTATAATTATTTCTTTAGGATGAATTTCTAAAAGGGGATTTATGGAAAGAAATCTTCATAACCATTTGAAGGTTTTTGATGCACATTATCAAATTGCTTTCTAGAAAAACATTTGTCCAGTTAATTATGCCTTTGTTGCCCAGAAGTACTATTATATCCACTGTGCTGAGACTCAATAATCTCCATTACATATCACTCCCTTCGTTGAAATGCCCCTGGTTCGTGATATTAGACCAGAGGGGAGAGATTCAGCTTCTTGCCTAATCAGAGCATCCATACTTGCAAACGCTAACATTTTTCTTAAATAGACTTCAGTCTTTATTTCACATTTTCTAGGAATACGGAAGTATCTCATCCATAGAAAACTTTTGCTTGCCTTAAAATATCAGTCCAGGGTTTGGTATATGCAAATCCTCTCTACTTCATGTCCTCCAAAGCAATAGAAATGTATAGGATAGTCTGTAAATCCTAGAGCCATTAATGTGTTTAATGAGTCCAGTGATAGAACCACGGTCAAGTGCCTGCTTCATTATCTCTGACAATCCGGTAGAGACCCAGAGGCAATCCAGACTCAGCCTCTTCTTGGCAGCCACCTGTCAAGTCTTCAGAAGAGAAGGACAAAAGAAAACAGTAGTTTATGTTCTCTTTCTCTCAGATCAGTTGTTGTCAACCTTCCTAATGCCACGATGTATTTTCATTGTTACAAAGGGGTTGCGACCCACAGGTTGAGAACCACTGTCCCAGATCTTCCTCCACTCTCTCCCATCAAACCAGCTTCCCTAGTGCTCCCCTTCCCGCTGTGATTACTGATCTCATTTATAAAAAATAGCATTTGAGTGATAGCAGGCTTGCACACTGCTGCCCAGTGCCAGGAAGGATTTCCTTCCCAAAATTAATTGGTTGTCACAGGAGGAAGAAGCTCTTACCAGGTGCAAAGGGCATAATACTAGATATCAGATCACATACTTGAAGAATATATATTGCATTAATGAAATTATTTGAATATGACAGTTTTCAGAACCTCATTCTGCAAAGAAGTAACACAACAAAGTTCAAGTGTGATAAGGCTAGTACGCCTCGTAGACCTTATCAAAACGTGCAGGGTTTCTCTTTTTCAATGCTCTTGATAACAGCCTTCACTGGGAGTTGAGGATACTTAGTGAAACACTCTTTTCTCACAAGATGTGAGTTGAGTGGTGGCTTTGACAGATTAACCTCTTGAAGAAGTGTGTTTCTTTATTTCTGATCTTTGTCAGCGAGTAGAGAATGAAACATTGTTGACTGCCAACCTGTTGTCCCCTTAAGGAAATACATTTAATCCCTATTATCTATCCATAGTCACCACAGAGGAAATTATTCTGATTTTGAGTCTGTGTCACGGGCTCTTTTTTATTCAAACTCAACCATTATAATCTCCCCTCTCTTCCTCCTCTTCTCGCACTTACTTCAGTTCCCTGAAGTGTATTTGTCTGGCTTTGGGTTTGGGTAATCTCCCCTTCCCTTTCGCAGTCAGGGGGAGCATACAATCACATCTGATTACCCAGTTCATTCAGAAGCTCTTTTCTGCCTTCCTGCATGAGCTTGTTCATAATTCTATGGAAAATATTTCTCACCCTGTTGTGTCAGAGATCACATCCCATTCATTTGCATACCTTAACCTATTGGTTTGGAATCTAGCAGGGTCACAGTTGTAACAACCAATGTGCATCTAATCACCTGTTCATTTGTTTCTTTAAAGACTAAAAAAATAAAAAGATGCCAGCCTACCCCTGGATTGATGCATTGTTGGGGTTTTGAATATTGGATGGTACCCACGTATCCAAGAGTCTGAAATTTACAAAGCCTCACGTGGCTTACTCTGTACAAGTCTCCAGGTTACAAACAAGATAGGTTCTGAGGTTTGTTCTTAAGTTGAATATGTATGTAAGTTGGACCAGGCACATTTACCCATTACCTGTAACAGCCTCCATTCGTAAGGGCCCCACATGTGTAACTACAGCACTGCCCAGATGCGACATGTTCAGATTGGAAGAATTGTAGTAAGCACATATCACATACTGTGGAGGTTAATTTTATGTGTTATTCCTTAAATGATCAGGTAGCCGAGACTGCAATCTTTCCAGATACGTCTGTGAGGGTGTTTCTAGAACAGATTAACCTTTATGGTAGTAAGATGAGCAAGGAAGACCACCCCCACTACTGCAGGTGGACATAATCCACCCACTGAGGGTATGAATAGAATAAAAAGGCAGACGCAGGGCAGATTTGCCTTTTCTGCTTTTTCTGGAACACCTATCTTTTTCTGTCCTTGTATGTAGGTCCTTCCGGTTCTATAGCCTTTGTGCTCAACCTGGGCTTTACAGCATTGGCTCTCTTAATTCCCAAGCCCTTGTGTTGGACTGGAACTACCTGCAGGCTTTCCTAGGACTCCAGCTTACAGGCAGCAGACTGTGGGATTCCCAGCCTCCAGAATGGAGTGAGCCCATTCCCATAATACACGTAAGTATCTTTCCCCTCTATATATTCTTTTGGTTCTGTTTTTCTAGAGAATTTTGATGAACATGGTGGTAAAGGATTAAGAACAAACTTGGCTCAAGCCTGTTGACCATAGAAACCCTTAGGATGCTAAGATGGATAAGAGCATGCATCTGCCGGATGATTTTTTATAGATACAATTTGTATGTGTTTGTAAAACACATAGTTGGCCTAAACTGAAATCTAACCTACGTTACTGGTTTACTGCTTGGTGATGTAATATGTAGCATTTACCATAATAGAGGATAGGCGAGGCAGAGAAAACAACCTAAAGACACTAGTTTATTTTACCCGCAGTTTTGTGAATTTAGTTTTATAATTTTATAAGTTATACTTCGTGCTCTCTCTCTCTCTCTCACTCTTTCTTTTTGCATTTTTTGGCTGGGGCTGGGTTTGAACCGACAACCTCTGGCATATGGGGCCAGCGCCCTACTCCTTTGAGCCACAGGCACTGCCCAAGTTATACTTCTCTTTTAATTGGTAGCAGTTAGATGGCAGATGTTGCTGAACTTTTGCATGTAATTTTTCTCATGCATGCTTCCAAAGAAGTTGCAATTACAAATGCTTCCATGATGATACAGCAGGTATTCCTATAGTGAATGAATCTGCAACTATTGGAAAAAGATTTAGTGCCAAAGCTTCTACCTAGAAAACAGAAGCAATACATGGTGACTAAAATCGTATAGATAGATGACACTAGACAAGTCCAGTCTTCAGCAGCAAATGGAGATTGGCAGAGCACAATTGTGGATGCTATTGGAAAAATAAAGCAATTTCATAAATATCTGTCACTTTCTTTGACTCCTCAAACAAAAAAGTTTCGTGTCTCCATCACCCCACCCCACTCTTAATGGCGGGTCCGTGTATTATTTATCTTCATAACTTCAGCACCCAACAGGGCCCCTGTCACGCTGCAGAAACTCAGGGCTTGTTGAATTGCAAGTTACAGACATTATTTCTCAAAATCACAAGCTACATCTAAGAAAGCCCTTTTTGAATGACTTCATTTATAAGGAATGTCATGCCCCTGGGTTGTTCTTGTTAACTGTGAGTTGGCAGGAGAAAAGGGGATGAAAGATTACAGAAAAGGGGAACACCAAGTAGAAGAAGAAGAGAGAAAGGGGCTAGAGGGAGGGAGTCGGTCATTTGATGCAGAGAAGAAAGTATTTCAGAAATCAACCAGTATTTCCCCGGATTCCACTAATACATGGATAATGGTTATTCTCATCAATATCAGAAACAGAATCTAAAAACAATTCAAAGATAAAACAATGTGTTAAAACAGAATTAACACAAAGTAAGGGGCATAAATAATTGTGTGGACATGCAAGAATCATCTCGGATTCCCAGCAGACGTTGCTTTCTGCTTTTGTTTGCTTGCTGCTTTTTGTGTTTTTGTTTGTTGTTTTTCTAGCTGTTTAGATATCTTGCAACCCAACTTGGAAAAGAAAGGCTTGGAAACAGGTTTGAATGAATTGCAAGCACATCGTCTTTTGCTAATTTACCAAAATAACATAGGCATACTAAAATGAGAGAAAGTGGTTAGAGGCAAAAAAAATGGAGATGTATTTCCATGGCCCTCTGAGAATTTTATCATGGTGTATATAATCAGCTTACATTCAAGAGGAAACAGTGTTGAGCTATTTAGTTGGCTCTCAATTGCTTGAAAAATCTCTTGATTATTTTATATTTTCTTCTTAACGTAGACTCCAGGCTGTCCTAATTAAACAAGAAAAGTTTTGTTATCAGCAAAGTTGACATTAGGCATGAAAAAACTTTGGATACTAGAGTTGTTTTTCTTGGGGAAAAATAACAGTCGTGTCAGAAGAAAGAAGGTATTGATATTTTTCTTAAAAACATCAAGCAGACTTTTAAAATAACTGGCACAACACCAGGGTGCCTGAAAAACAAAGGCAAGGTGGTCGATGTCTGTGTCTGCTGCGTCTTATCCCCTCATTTCTGAAGTGTCCTAAAATCACTGGACTTCATGAAATCATCCCATCATCTACATTAAAATCAATGGTTGTCATGGTGAGGATATCCTGATATAAGGACCTTTACAGGTCAGGACAGCACAATTGCTCACAGGCAACAGCAAACGTTTTTACACGGACAGCATTATAGATCCTTTGGGTCATAAAAATCTTAGATTTGGAATGAATTTTAGGATTATCTCATTACCAGTCCTTCTCATCCATTAATGGTGGAGAAAGAGGGACCAAGAAAGGGACTCGTCCCAGTCCCCAGAGAGATGGTAACAGAACTCAGGCTACCTAAATCTCTTAACCTTTATTCTCCTGCCTCTCAGGCTGACCTGACAGAGAAAACTCAAAGCAGGCTCAGAAGGACAGATTTTCTGGCATTGGGGCTATTTTCCTTGGAGTTAGACCACTGAGCCTAAAAGAGGATTGTTTTCCTTTCATATTTCAGGAGGCTGGAGCAAATCGCTGGTTCAGAGCTGCCTGTGTCTCTCTGTGGGCAGTTATCACCCATTTTGTTTGGTCCTTTTTTCTCCCATTCCTTAGGAACTGGCTTTATGTCACAATGTTTTACAAGACCAGTACACTCAGTTTTGATCTTCATGGAGGTGCATTTGGAAGAGGAATGTCAGAGGTAGAGGGAACAGGTGGTAGGCACATGAATACCTGAGAAGAGCTCTGCATCTCCTTGTCTGGGTCTGTTTACAGGTTTTTGTTTATTTTCTTTTATTACCAACAACATTATGTACTTTGTCTTCATTTTTCCTTTCTAATGCCATCTGATGCCATCTTAAAATAGGTCAGATTAGAATGACAAACAGATATTTGGAATTAATTTATGGAAATGATCCTTTGGAAAATATACTCCAGAAACTGCTACAAAGAAGAAAAGTCCAGGGAGCCTGGGTTGCACATCTGGCCTTGTGTGCATTTCGATTAATATTAATGAGGGCCCCCTGTGCGCCAGGACCTCTGCTCCAAGCTGGGAACACAAATCATGGCCCTTCTCATTGCCAGCTGTCTAAATTCTCTAGGCTTCACAAACTGGATCTGTAGAATAGAGTTTAACAATATTTTTCTCCAGGGATTATTGTGAGGATTAAATGTGCTAATTTGTGTAAATTCCTTGGAATAATTTTTGCCATATAATAAGTATTCAATAAATGTCAGCTATTAATATTCTGATGTATTTTCTCTTGGAGATGTTTTTGCACCTTCCTACCATCTGACTTTGTTCCAATGGGTCGTTCTTCAATGGCCATGTTCATGAATCTTTACCACCTGCTAATCCATGTTCTAAGTCAAGTAAACTCTCTGGTTCCACTAACAAAAGCTTTATTGAGCACAGTGCCTATAGTTGATTCCATGGATGTTTGGAATATGGGACTTGCAAAAGTTCATATAGGAGGCATCGGTTAGTTCAAATGTGGGATTGTGGCATAAAGGAGATAATTCACTTCTTACATAATGCAGAGGATGCCGTAGTCTCTGCCACATCAGGGGAGGTTTCAAGTCTAGAAGAAGCTTAGGCAAAGCCCACCCTTTCTTATTTGGGTCCCAGTAGTGACAAGGTTTGAGTTAGGGTTCTCTGGGTCAATTAGCTGGAAAATCAATTCACCAAAAATCATTTGTTGAATTATGAGGATTTTTTTATGGTTTTCTTTTTTCCCTTTCTTTGCTCTTGCCCTTACATTTGACCTTGTAGTCTGCCCCAAACTACTCATAAGCACTTGTTTATGGTCACAGAACCTCACATCCAGGAACACATATAGTAAATAGCAAAGGGAACAACAGACGCAGAGGGGAGTGAGGCTGAGCCTTCAGTAAAACCTCCAGTGACTGGGTCAACTTGTCCTGGGTGATTGCTCATTCAGCATGTTAGTTTAGGAGAATGGACTAAGATTTACACTCTGGACAATTGTCCTACTTGCTCTAAAAACTTGTAAGTATCTGGGAATTATCATTTTTGTCATGCCAGTTCCTCCCCTATGATCCTTCCCATCACCTTCAAACACAAGAGCCTTTTGGAAGCTTCATGGAAGGTCTGGAGCGGTGGAATGGCTGTAGGCCAAACTACCAGGGAGGTTGAGTCTGGAGGATCCTTTGAGTCTAGGGGAAGATATGACATAGTAGCTCTTAGCTGGAGATGTTAAGCTGTACTGGAGATGCTTCAAAATGTGCAGGATTATTTGGTTGTCATAAGAGGCCAGGCAGAATTTGGGGCCTGGATTCTAGCCTTTAAATGGGTGAAGGTTAGAGATGCCAAATATTTTTCTAATATTTCTCTGTGTAGGCAGTAATTCCACTCAATAGCACCCCTGTTGATCAGCAGATTTGGAGTGATGAGTTATACAACCATAGGCCTTCCCACTTGCTGTTCCCTTTGCTCCAATGCTGTTCCTTCCTCTCTCTTTTTAATGTCTGCTTAACATTCAGACCTTGGATAGGTTCCTGCTTCATAGGAAAGTCTTGACCTCCCAATACATCAAATTATGCACTTTGTCCTCACAGCTTTACATTGTGATATTTATTCATGTGATCAGTTGATTAATGTTTGTTTTCCCAGAAGTCTGTACAGCTCCATGCAGGCAAGAACTGGGCCAATTTTTGATTATGACTCTTTTGGTAACCACAGCACCTGACGGAACACCAGGTGTGTGCTCAGTGTTTGTCACAAGTGCAAATGACTGAATGCCTGGATGGCTCAGCCCCTGATCTGAGGTCTCATTCTATGGCTGACCGCATAGGACAGAGCCAGCCATCTCAGGCATTTTCCCTAGTCAGGCCCAGCATAGAATGACTTGGAAGCCAAAGAAGTGTGTGGAGGGGGAGCTGCCCTGGTCTTGATGCCTATAACTCACTATGTTCTGAGTGTAGAGCTGGACAAAAGGTTGACTGTTTGATCAAATTTTCATCCCTCAGGATTAAAATTTAGCATTAGAAAGTAGACACTTGAGTTGAACAACTTTAAAGAGGATGGCTAAGAACAACCCCTCCTTTGCAGGGCTCTTGATCAGCTCACTGGCAACCACCTGCACCATCTTCCTGGAAGTGGCCCTGGACTGTGGGAAGCTGCTGTTTATCTGCAAAGGGTCAGTGGTCTCTTGGGAACAAATGAGGAAGGAAGCAGAGGCCAGGCTCTGGTCAGAGTAGGCTGTACAGCTGGAGGGTGAAAGGCCAGGCAAAGATGAGGGAGAAAAAGTTGAAGAAACTGGAGATGAAGAGCAGCAAATAACAGCAGAGCCAGCTTCAAAGTCATCACCTGCAGTCGGACAGAGACATCTATGTCCCTCGTTTGCAAGGAAACCCACAGCAGACAGACCCCTTGGGATATTCATTATTTGAGTCTTTAATTGGGCATTTCAGAAAATCACAATTAAGGTTTTTAAAAACACAAAGGCGAAGTTGAAAGGACTCTATGGGAACCTACACCATTGAATCTTCTAGTCTGAAGCAATAGCCTTATTAAAAACAGGAGGGGGTAACGTACAAAGGCTTAATTCCTGACTTATTGGTTAAAGAAAGTATTCAGGCAGTTCCTCCATCCCATTAGTAGCCTAAGAATGAAGAAGAAGAGAGATGGGCTATTCTCTATTCAACTCTGACTCTGCCACGGAGATGGAAGACAGGCCACCCCCTTCTCGATGCCTGTGAAAATCTAAGCAAGGCCATTACGGTCCATACCTCAGTCCGCCCCAAGCTCTGCCTCTTTGATTGCACACTCGGCCCTGTTAGTGTGTGCACGCCCATGATGGGTCCCTCCACTGCTGCTCTCAGGTTGCAGACAGTTCACCCCGAATGCTGAATATGCCGCCATGGTGCCCACATCATGATATCTTAGGGAATGCTGCCTTGTGGGAAACCTGTGTTGACCCTGGCACTGTCACATTTGCCTGGGGTTTGTTGCCCTCTCATTTTTGGCTACTTTTATAATCTCTATCCTTTCTCCCTGACTTTGACTCACACAAATTCTCACAACCAGAAACACTTATTTTCCTTCTAGTACATGGAGTTCAACCTTCTGTAAGCTGGAGGCAAATTAAGGAATTCCTGTCCAGCAGTTGAGTATTTCATCACCATCTCGGGCTGCCCCTTTGCCCCTGGCTGGTGTGCTCTGCCCTGCAGCTACATCTGGGTATCCTTGGGCTCTTCTTTCTGCCCAATGCTATAAATCAGCTAGGATGGAGGATTTTTGTCATTTGTCCTGAGGTGCTAAGGCTATACTGTAGACCTCAGATCTGAGAAGTCAGGTCTCTTTCAAAATCTTCCAGAATCTTGCTGGGGCATCCACTGTTTGTGAAGCCAGGATGGGCTGGCATCATGTCCTACAGGGGAAGCTATGCCAGAGCCCCATGACCCTAAGTTTCAGTTTTCCTAGACATCCACCCATTGCCTGGAACACACTCCCACAAAACTCCAGAAAGCCCCTTCACTCCCACCTGCGAGCCTACTAGTTTCGTTAAGTAGCTTTCTTACTGGTCAGATGCAGTCTGGAGTATCTTTCTAATTTCAGGGAGACTGCCCCTTCTGAACTAGACTGCCCAGAAAGTCAAGAGTTGACTTTCTGATGGTGATTTCTTGGCTCAGCTCTGTCTTGGGTAAGCCCTGGGTTCAACGTGCCTTGTTTTGTCATTTCCGGCTTATCTCCCCCATCACATTTCATCTTGTTTGAACTGTTGTGATATCTTTGTACCAGGCACAGGGCACGTCTGGAATGCCCCAGGGAATGAGTCGGGACCACTGCAGGAAAGCCATCCATGGCTTATTCAGTAATACCCATTATCACCTTCAAGACTAAAATGGCTAAGTTGCCAATGCATATGCTTCCAGACTCAGTGAGGACAGCGCTTCCTAAGGGCAATTTTCTGCAAATTTCCTCAGATTCATCGAGCTATATTATAAGAAACTAATACTCATTATCATCGTAGCATGCAGCAGAGAATGCATGCTACCATTAATAAAGGCAGTGGCTTATTTATGAGGTGAGCCATCACTGCATTATTACAATAGTAATATATTAGACAAACCAGTGCCTATCCATAGGTTACTAGCTCAATAAACTATGAGGTATTAATATAAAATAGTACTTTTCATCTATTAAATAAGATTTATGTCTAGTAAATATATATAGTATGATTTACTGGATGTATTAATACTATTAAATGAAAAAACCCCAAGGTCTAAAGAGTACATACAGTATGTAACTCTACTTCTTGTGTAGAGAGGAAGATGTGTTGAAGGTATATACAGGCGTGTGTTTATGTATGTATGTATTTATTTTACATGATTATATTTGCAAGAGGAAATACAGAAAGAATATGCCACAATCTAAAGAAAACAGTTAGCTATGGGTGAGAAAAATGTCATCTGGATAGGAATGAAAAATAAGAATTTTCTGAGTGTAACTATATATAGATAATCATGACTTTAGAGAGATGTGTATCTTTTACACATTCAGAAACTGAAATTAAAGTAGAAAACAGAAAAGAAATGAACCCAACCCAATTTTTAATAAAAAAAACCTAACTATAAATCAAATTGGTAAAATATTTACTGCAAGAAAAATGATCCATTATTCTAATGGCTTTTGATAAGACTGTTATCACTCTATACCCACAGAGGGATACGTTTTAAGGACAATCTTGACCTCTTTTAGCGGGATGATTATTCACTTGGTAACAGCATGTTTCTGAACCTCTTGTTCATGAACTGTGGGCTAGAATGAAAAATAAAATGTGAATAATGTTGGAAATCAGTGCCTCACTGAGGAATAAAGATAAAAATTTATAATCATGAAGGTGAGAAAGTACATGATCCTTTTGCTTTTGAATTGAAGAATTCATACAAAACTTCCAAAAAAATAAACAACAAAAGTGAAACAACAACAAAATGGTTTGTTCATTGAAAAAGCTTAGAAACAAAGGTGACCAATTAGTTCACTTAGCTCTTATTATCTAAAGATCATACCCCATTAAAGAACTCATGTTCTTTAGTTCTGAGCTTTCCTTGTGTCTCCAGCTCTCTCACTAAGGTTCCCTCTCTCTTTTTTTTAAGTATGGTTTAGGTTTGAGGCAGAAACAAAATACTATGAGCTGGAAACATCTCTTTGTTTCATAAGCGAATCAGCCATCAAAGAATGGTGCCGCTATGTCCGCTGTACCCCTCAGACATATGCATCAGTTATAGTAGGACACAGGAATTGGCTTGACGGGCCATGCGCCAAAGTTTGGACAATTTGAGCAATGAAAAAAAAAAGAATTGATAGAATTTTTAAAAATCATATTTTTCAGCCACCATTCAGGCAAGGATTCAGGCAAAGATTAGCAAAGGCTAAAACAAGTGGATGCTTCAAGACAGTGATAGCAATCACCAGTACAGAAAGGTGTTAAGAAAGTCAGAAAAGATAGGGGCTGAAAACATCCACTGCTTATTCCACAAATGCCATCTCTGAAAGTAGCAAGATCCCTTTCAGTACAATGACAGTGGATAAACAAGTCGACCTCCATCAATGACTTGGCCTTGCACTGCCTGGACTCCGCGTGCACTGCCTGGACTCCACGTGCACTGCCTGGACTCCGCGTGCACTGCCTGGACTCCGCGTGCACTGCCTGGACTCCGCGTTGTTAACAAACTCACTGGAGTTTCATTTTTCATGACTATCCCTCTTTCCTCAGCTTTGTCTCTCTGGGACTCAGCTCTACCTTAAGGCTTTTTAGTAACTGGCAGCAGGACGTGTTCAGTCTCTACAATCTTTATGAAGTAAGCATACTGGTAACATTCCTCTAAATTCCTGTCCAGGTTTCAGATCCCCACTTCCCAGTAATCATTAAGAATTATTTCTTTTTTTAAATTTTTAAATTTTTTATTTTTTTAAAGAGAGACTCTCACTTTGTTGCCCTGGGTATAGTGCTATGGCATCACAGCTCACAGCAATCTCCAACTCCTAGGGGCTTAGGCGATTCTCTTGCCTCAGCCTCCCAAGTAGCTGGGATCACAGGTGCCCATGACAACGTCCGGCTATTTTTTGCAGTTTGGCTGGGGCCCGGTTAGAACCAGCCACCCTTGGTGTATGGGGCCAGTGCCCTACTTACTGAGCCATAGGAGCTGCCCAAGAATTATTTCTTAAGGCTCATCTGGCTATTCCAATTATTATGTCTCCTCGTGAACAATTATGCTCTGAACTTTCAGTGTTTCCGTATTTGATAGGTAACTTTGGATTCGTCACCCTCTTCGCTTTCTCCCAAACTGCTGTCATTCTAAGGGGCAACTTCAAATCCACATAGATGGACTGAACAAATGTCTTGCTCTTCTCGTGTTCATAAATCCTCCTAGGTAGGCTACTAGGTCACCCTGTAAATACCATAGTCATCTTCCCCCAAACAATGCATGCCTATGATGTCCCTGTAATGTTCAGTTTTCTGACCTTGGCCTGTATCTCCAGCTCTCTCACTGACCTTCCTCTTTTCCACCTTCACACAAATGCCTTCCTCTGCCCTCAAGGCCACATACCCAGTGATGCATCATTTTACCACTTTTTACTTGTTTTTTATCATGTTTCTACATACATATGGAGGAATGGCTGAAAATGGACAATGGATATTCTAATTGTGCCTTTGTAATTCCTCATGCCTTTCCATTTTTCTTCTTCTTTTTGCCTTTTTGCTATGATTGCTCACTGTATGCATTTTATCCAGTTCTCAGTCTCAGAGGGAACTCTTCCAATATTTCACTATTAAGTATGATGCATACTGTAGGATTTCAGTAAATACTCTTTATTGTACCAAAGAAAAGCCCTTTTATTCCTGTGATTCTAGGAGATTTTATCACAAGTGGCTTTTTTATTTTATTGTACATTTTTGTGTATGTAGTAAAGTGAATTTTCTCCTTCATTCTGTTAATGTAGAGAATTGCAACAATTGATTTTCAAATATTAGGCTAACTTCACATTCCTAGAATAAATTCAACATGGTCAAGATTTATTTTCTTTGTGAATAGGTAGCTGAGTGTTTGCAAATTTACAGGAAAAGATTTTGTATCTATCTTCATGAAATAAAATAACATGCTATTTTTACCCTTCTTATAATGGCCTTGATAGATTTTTCTAACAAATGCTTGCTGGTGTTATAAAACAAGTTGGAAATGACATTTTCTTTCCTATTCTTTAAAAATATATTAAGTTTGGTGTGTATCTTTCTTAAATGCTTGCTAGGATTCATGGATGAAATCATCTGGGCCTGAAATTTTTATAGGAAATTCTAAAATTATTGTTTTATTATTTTAAAAGATACAAAATTATTTACCATTTTGTTTTTATCATGTCAGTTTTGGTGAATTGTATCTTTCTGAAAATTGGTCCATTTGATTTATGTTCTTAAACTTAACTAACAGTTTTTCAAAATAATGTCCTCTTATAATATTTTAATGTCTGTAGGACAATCATGATGTATACTAGTAATTTCTAATATTTTTCATCAGCAATTTTACAGGTTAATAATTTTCTTAATCTTTTAAAAATTAAGAGCAATAGGGACTGAAAATATCCACTACTTTATTCCACTATTCTGTTGTTTTTATTGTTTAGAGAAATTCTATTGTGCATATTGGAAGTTTACAACATGAGTTATGGTATACATATAGATAGCAAAGTGGTTACCATAGCAAAGCAGATTAATATGTCCATAATCTCTCATAGGTTTTTTATGAGTGATAAGAACAGCTAAAATTCTACATATTTAGCAACAATCCTTAATATAATACAGTTGTGTTCTTCATGTTATGCCTTCAGTCTCCAAACTTACTTTTCACACATCATTGCTATTTTGATCCTCTGACCTCTGACTTCCCACTTCCTCTCTAGGCATCACTTCCTGGGTCCTCCAGGCCCATTTATGTGAGAAATAGCATGGGCTCTTTTTTAAAGGCTGAATAAAATTTCACTGAAATGTACACGTATACACACACATGTATGGACAAATACACACACACTATATATAGTGAAAAATAAAGAAACTATGTATCTGTATACACACACACACTATATTTTCTTTATCCATTAATCCATCAACAGATGTTTACATTGTTTCTGTATCATGCCTATTGTGAATACTGTTGCAGTAGATATGGGAGTACAGATACCTTTATAAAGTGATTTCCTCTCCTTTGGGTAAAAAGCCAGAACAGGAATTTCTGGACCAAATGGTAGTTCGATTTTAAATTTCTTTAGGAATCTCTTCCAGTTGTTTAAAATTATACAATACATTATTGTGAATTATCATTACTCTACTGTACTCTCTAACAATATTCTAACTGGTTTTATGTCCACTAACCATCCCCTCTACATGCTCCCTCCCTGCTATTCTCTCTACCTTCAAGTAATCACCAAGCAACTCTCTGCCTCCATGAGATGCATTTTTGTAGCTCCCACATGTGAGTAAGGACATGTGTCATCAATCTTTCTATGCTTAGCTTATTTCACTCAACATAATAATCTCTAGTTCCGTCAAATTGCTGCCAATGACAGGATTTTATTCTTTTTATGGTTGAATAATATTCCACTACCTATCTGTACCACAGTGGATGTATTAATTTTTATTTCCATTAACAATGTATGAGGGTTCCTCTTTCTCCACATCCTTTCTGGAATTCGTTGTATTTTGTCTTTCTTGATAAAATCCATTTTAACTGAGGTGATGTAATATCTAATTGTGGTTTTGATTTATATTAGCCTGATGATCAGTGATGTTTAACATTTTTTCATATACCTGGTGGCTGTGTGGATACTTCCTCTCAAGAAATGTCTTTTTAGGTTTTTTGTTCATTTTTAGTATATTTGGTTCTTCATATACTTGGGTTTTTAATATAGATGGAGAGGTTGCAAAAATTTGTGTCTCACTTTGATAATTGTTTTCTTTGTTGTGCAAAAGCTTTATAGCATGATGTAATTCCAAGTGCTTCTTTTTGCTTTTGTTATCTTTGTTTTTGAGTTCTTCCACAAAAAGGTTTTTTTTCTTGTTGTTGTTTGTTTTTTTGAGACAGAGTCTCAGCTATGGCCCTGGGTAGAGTGCTGTGGCATGACAGCTCACAGCAACCTCAAACTCTTAGGCTTAAGTGATTCTCTTGCCTCAGCCTCCCAAGTAGCTGGGACTACAGGCATGCACCACAATGCCTGGCTATTGTTTGTTGCAGTTGTCATTGTTGTTTAGCTGGCCTGGGCCAGCTTCCAACCCTCCAACCTTGGTGTGTGTGGCTGGCACCATAACCACTGTGCTATGGGTGCCGAGCCCACCAAAAGTCTTTACCTGGGCTAATGCCCTGAAATGTTTCATCCATAATTCTTCCTAAAAGAAAATTATCGCAGTTTCAGGTCTTAAATATAAGTAATTTAATGTACTTTGATTTGACTTTAGGACATGATGAGAGACAGAGGTGTGACTTCACTATTCTGCACATGATAACCCAGTCTTCCAAAACCATTTATTGAAGACACTGCCTTTTCTCAGTGTTCTTAGCACGGTTGTCAATAATGAGTTTGCTGTAAATGCATAAATTTATTTCAGTGTACTCAATTCTGCTCCATTTGTATAGCTATGTCTGTTATTATGCCAATATCGTGCTGTTTCCTTCACAACAGCTTTTCCTGTATTTTGAAGTCAAGTGTTGTGATGCTCCCAGCCTTGTTCTTTTTGTACAGTATTTCTTTGGCTATTTGGAGTCTTCTGTGGTTGCATATATATCTTAGGATATTTTTTTCTACTTCTAGGCAGAATCTAATTGGTGTTTGCTGAGATTCTTCTAATCTAAGAATCTAATTGGTGTTTTGCTAGAGATTGCATTGAAACTGTAGATCTCTTTGGGTATCACTGTCATTTTAACAATATTAATTCTAACACAGGAACATGGGATGTTGTTCCTAGTATGCACGTGTGTTCTCTTCAAATTCTTTCATCAACATAATGTTAATGTTTTCTAGAAAGATTTTTCACTTCTTTGATTAATTTTAAACCTAGGTATTTTCTGTGTTATATCGCTGTTATAAATGGAGTAGATTGTTTGATTTCTTTTTCTGTTTATTTGCTGTCAGCATATGAAATGCTACTGATTTTTGAACTTGTATCCTGCAAAATTACTGAGTTTATTTATAGGTTCGAACAGTTTTTAGATGGAATATTTAGGTTTTTCTAAATATAGTATCATGTTGTCTGTGAAGGAATTTAATCTGACTTGTTCCTTTCCAATTTGCATGCCCTTTATTTTTTTCTTTTGTATAATTGCTCTGGTTAGGAAGTCCGTGACTATGTTGAATACAGTTGGTGCAAGTGTTCATTTTTGTGTTGTTTTTTATCTTAGAGGAAAGCCTTTCAATTTTACCCATAGCATCTGATGCAATGTGAGTTTGTCATATACAGCCTTTAATATTTTTGAATTATATTCCTTTTACAACCTGTTTTAATCATATAGGGATGTTAAATTTTGTCAAATACTTTTTTTAGCATCTATTGAATTGACATGTTTTTTTGTCCTTGATCCTGTTAATACAATGTTTTATGTTTAATGACTTGCATATGTTGAACCATCCTTTTATTTCTGGGAAGAATCATGATGAATAATCTTTTTAGTCTCCCACTGGTTTTGGTTTGGCAGTATTTTT
>NW_003852454.1:11145863-11161433 GCF_000181295.1 Otolemur garnettii | reverse complement strand
GCCGAGCCTCTTCCCTGATTTTAAATACTTCAACGCCTGGCCATTTTTTGGTTGCAGCCATCATTGTTGTTTGGCAGGCCCGGGCTGGGGATTCGAATCCACCACCTTAGGTGTATGTGGCTGGCACCGTAGCCACTTGAGCCACAGGTGCCGAGCCTCTTCCCTGATTTCTTATTGTGTAATTCCTTCCACTAGTTTTAGATTTGATTTGTTCTTGTTTTTCTAGTTTCTTGAGGTGCATAATTAGGTGCGAATTCTTTATTTGAAATATTTTTGCTTTTCTCATGTAAGCATTTCTTATTATTAACTTCCATCTCAGAATTTCTTTATCTGTACCCCATAGATTATGGTATGTGGTGTTTTCATTTGCTCCAAGAATTTTTAAAATTTCCTGCTTAATTTTTTCATTGACCCAATGGTTATATAGGGACATGTTTTTTCCCATGTGTTTGTATAGTTTCCAAATTTCTTCTTATTACTGATTTCTAGTTTAATTCTATTGTCAAAAGAGATACTTGATATGATATTAGCTTTTAAAAAATTATTGAGACTTGCTCTGTGACCTGACATATTGTCTATCCTAAGACTGTTCAATATGCTGATGAAAACAATGTATTCTGTAGTTGCTGAAATCTTCCATAAAAGTCAGTTAGGTCCAGTTAGTCTAGAGTGTTGTTTATGTCTGATGTTTCATTGTTAAAATTCTGTCTAGATAATCTGTCCATTATTTAGAATGAAGTGTTAAAGTCCCAGACTTTCTTTGTATTTCAGTCTCCATCTCCTTTTAAATCTATTAATTTTTCCATTATATGTTTGGGTACATTGGTGCTGGTTTCATATATATATGTTTATACTTCTTATATATTCTTTCTGAATTGACCCCTTTGTTATTATATAATGATATTCTTTGTTCTATTTACAGTCTTTGACTTGAAATCTATTTTATCTTATATGAGTATAATTAATCTTGTTCTTTCTTGTTTTCATTTGCTTAAAATACTTTTCTCCATTCCTTCACTTTCCATCTTCCCTTTTAGAAAAGTCAGTTTCTAATGAGAAGTATATGTTTGGGTCTATTTTTCTTTATCATTCAATTACTCCACATATTTTAATTGGAGAATTTAGTTCATTTACATTTAATGCTATCATTAATTGTTACCTGTTTTCTGGTTATTTTATAACTCCCCCCTTTCTTAATTTTTATGTCTTTCTTTGTGGTTAAATGATTTTTTATGGTAGTAGGTTTAATCCACTGCTTGTTGTATGTGTATCTCTTATAAGTTTTGCTTTACTTTGTGGTTACCATTAGGCTTACCAAAACCATCTTATGGATAATGAATAATTTTAAACTGGTGATTGAAAAGAAAAGCAACAAAGAAAGAAACAATGGAAAAACTTTAAACTTTACTCAATCCCTATCATTTTGATTTTTTCTTGTCTTAATTTACATCTTTTTATATTGCTTATCTCTTAACACATTGTAGTTATTAATTTTGGCAAACATATTTTTAGTCTTTATATTTGAGATATCATTGAATCATACACAATAATTACAGTATTAAAGTATTCTGATTTTGTCCACGTACTTAATTTTGACAGTGAGTTTTATACCATCAAATATTTTCTTTTTTCACATTAGTACTTTTCTTTTCAAATTTTTTTAGCATGCCTTGTAAGACAGATCTGGTAACGATGAATTCACTCCTTCACATTTAAAGAAAGTTGTGCTTGATTTAGTATTCTTGGTTGCCTGAGGCTTTTTTTTTTCTTCAGAATTTCGATTATCTTTTCCTACTCTCTCCTGTCCTACATGGGTTTCTCCATGAGGTCTGTTGCCAGATAAATTGGAGGTTCCTTATGTATTAATTGCTTCTTTTCTCTTACTGCTTTGAGGATCCTCTGTATCCTTGACACTTGAGAGTTGAATTTTTAACATGACTTAGAGTAGTCTTACTGGGATTGAATCTGTTTAGGGATATCTTACCTTCTTGTACCTATACATTTTTATTTTTCTCTAGGTTTAGAAAGGTTTCTGTTACTGGTGGGAGTTTTTTGTTTGCTTTGTGTGTGTGTGTGTGTGTGTTGCGACAGAGTCTTTGTCACCCTTGGTAGAGTGCTATGGCATCATAGTTCACAGCATCCTCCAACTCTTGGGCTCATGTGATTTTCTTGCCTCAGATTCCCAAGTAACTAAGACTATAGGACCTACCACAATACCCAGATAGTTTTAGACGTGTGGTCTTGCTCCTGCTCAGGCTGTTCTCAAATTCTTGAGCTGAGATGATCCACCCATCTCAGTCTCCCAGAGTGCTAAGATTACAGGCATCATCCACTGTGCCTGGCCTTGGTTAATGTTATTATTAATACTGAATAAGTTTTCTACCCTGGCTCTTGAAATGCCAGTAATTTAGGTTTGCTCTTTTGAAGTTATAATCTACATCCTGCAGGTGTTCCTAATTCCTTGTCATTATTTTTGTCTCTGTATTTTTCATTATCCTGTCTTTAAGCTCACTGATTTTTTCTCCTGTGTGAACCATTCTTTTTTTTTTTTGTGAGCCTCTACTGCATATTTTAGTTCAGCAAATTTATTTCTCAGATCTCCAGATTTCTTTTTTCTAATTTCAATCTCTTTGTTAAATTTCTGTGATACATTTCTGAATTGCTTTCTGTGTTACCTTGGGATATTCTGAGTTTCTTTAGAACTGTTATTTTGAAATTTGTATCTAAGAACTCAAATACCACCATCTCTTTGTGGTTGATCCCTGACTCCTTCCTTTGCCCATCTGGGAAAGTGATGGTTCCCAGCTTGCTGTTGTTTATTGTAGATACATGCCTATGGCTTCACAGTAATGAATTAGTTATTTATTCCAGTCTTCAATGTCTGGTTTCTTTTGGTCTTTCTAAAATACGTTTGCTTAGAGGTTCTTTGAGTTCCCTGTGAGTCCCATTAATCCCAGATCACTGTTGCCTTTTTAGCACTATATGGAGCCTTTAGCCCAGGTTTGCCTGGGCTCTCACATATGTTAGGAGCACTGACCATCCTGAAGGGGAGGGTTTCACAAAGGATATCTTGGCTAAGAGGGAAGGGTTGCTGTGGGTTTGTGCACAGAAGATCATTGGAGCATGCCTCTTACAGCACAGGGCTGCTGAATAGGCACTCTGATTTGGCAATTTTTTCCACTGGGTTAAAAAACAGAATTTGGGGGCAGGTACTTTCAGTCCTGCTTCCCATCTTTGTCTACAGCCTCCCTTAGGATTTTTTTTTTTTCCTGTAAAAGAAAATATCCCTTATAGATAAATTAGTGCAAGAATGGCTTTCTTGCAACAGAACCCCAGATGATGGGAAAATTTGCTATTTGCCTCAATTCTACTTTTTCGAGTATACAATCTGTTAAGTCCAGAAAAAAATTTCTGTACATGGTGCCTGATAGATTAAGGGAGGGACAGTGTAGACAGGGAAATCTGTTTCTTTTGCCATTTTCTCAGAGTTTTTCACTTCTCTATGTATCTGAGGATTGTTTCAGCTTTAGATTTAAACTCTGGAATACTGCTGGTGAAACCTTGGCTCTAGATATTTGTTTTCAGTTTCCTCTGAGGTACAGTGAAGCAAAGTTACTTTCACTCCATCATGTTAGTGTTGCCACTTCCAGCCAGGCCAGGCTTCAGGGTGCTTTCTTTCATGGTCTTTTTGGTCTGGCTACCGCTGTACCCTGGGGAGAGCCCCCTCTGTGGATTGCAGCCTCATCCTTATAGGGAGAACATAAATGAAATTTATAAGGGGCTGTTATTTTGAATGGAGTTCCCTAAAAGTCCTGATAGATCAATAGGATGTTGTCACTTGCCCTGGATTCCATAGAATTGAACTGAACCCATGAATGGGTCATTAAAAAAAAAAATGCCTAAAAGACTGACAGCAAGCAGGGGCCTGCAAACCTGACTTTAAGCCATGTAAGGAATGTAACTTTAAAACAACCTATCTATTTTAAATTTTTTTCTTTATTAAGTCATAGCTGTGTACATTAATGCATATAAATGCACTATACCCCATAAGGGGTATACTGTGCTATGCATTGTGATATACAATGGGGAAGGCTTACACTGAACTGATTAGCATAACCATCACCTCACTTACTTATTTGTTGTGTTAAGACATTTATACTCTACTCTTAATAGTTTCGAGGTGTACCATTGCATTGCACACATTAGGTGAGGTCCCACCAAATACCCTTCCTCCTCTCAGCCTCATTCCTCCCTCCCCTTGTCTCCTTCTTTTTGGACTTTAGTTATGTTTTATTAGTCATTTGAATGTGTAGGTGATTATATATTGATTTAATAGTAGTATTGAATACATTGGATACTTTTTCATCTATTTTTGAGATACTTTACTAAGAATATGTCCCACGTCCATCCAGCTAAACATAAAAGATATAAAGTCTTCATCTTTTTATGGCTCCATAGTATTCCCTGGTATACATATACCAGAATTTGTTAATCCATTCATGAGTCAATGGGTACTTGGACTGCTTCCATGACTTGGCAATTATGCACTGGGGTTTTTTCCCATTTCTGTTTTTCTCAACCTTTTCTGCCTTATAAGGCTCACCCCTCTACTTACCTCAACAAAGCATCTTTCTTTATCATAGGTAGAATTCTGCCCTATTCCTGAATTGGTAATGAGAAAGCTAGATCTTTAAACTAAATTTGTTGACATTTTCATCTTTGATAATATAGAACCATTTTATTGGCCTGGTGCGTTGTAGTTTTTCTCTTCAGGAAATGTATATAGTTTTCTGTTATCTCTAGTTTTGTCCTTTCTTATCCTGGTTGTTGAATATTCTCCAAAGGCCTTCAATATTCACTTTCCTTTTCTGACATTCAAAAAACTGATGCTATAGGCTTCATCACCCAGATTTTATGTTAGATTTGGCCAAAGGGAAGCACTAACATGGTAGAATGTTGTCAGTAAACTATTTCTCTGCTTCTTTTCTGCATAACTGTATTTTTCTACTTAAAGTCACAACTGACGTTGATCAGACTATTTCTATAGCACTTTTCATAGTGTCTTTGACATTCTAATAACCATGCTCTCTCTTTGTCTTTTTCTTTTGCCTTTAACTGAATCTACATTTTCTAGTTTCCTCAATTGAAGAGTCTATTAGAATTAATACATCTCTCTCTCTTTTTTTCTTTTTTTGTACAAACAGAGTCTCACTTTGTCACCCTCCATAGAGTGCTGTAACTTCACAGCTCACAGCAACCTCCAGCTCTTGGGCTTAGGTGATTCTCCTGCCTCAGCCTCCAGAGTAGCTGGGAGTACAGGAGCCCACCACAATACCTGTCTATTTTTTTGTTGCAGTTTGGCTGGGGCTGGGTTTGAACCCACCACCCTCAGTATATGGTGGCCAGCTCCCCATTCACTGAGCCACAGGCACTGCCCAAATACATCAATTTTTGAAAGTAGCAGTCTTCTTCCAGTTTTTGTGGCACTGAATCAACATAGATGTAATACCCCCTGTCCCCCAATTTGTAGCTGAACTTCAAGCTAGTATTTAAGTTATAGACCAAAATATTTAAATTCCTACTGGAAAATTTCATCTTAGTGTAAAAGACAACATACTATGAACTAAATGTTCTATATTTCACTTAAAATGCTTTTTTTTTTCCAGTCGCTTACTCAGTTGAAAAGTCTTTGTCAATAGCAAATTTTGATTCAAGTAGCTAGGTTTCAGGCCAGAAATCATGTGAAAATTTAATTGTGATTCTCAGAGATTTTTACTTCCCCATTTACAGATGATTTCAAGAATGTCATGGAGTTTTTGTGGTCCTCTTCTGCACAGGTTTATTTCTTTTTCACCTTTCACTTACAATATAGATTTTTTGAGTCTCATCTTTATGCGATTTTCTATTGAACTCTTTACCTGAGGAAGGCCCTAGGCTTTTACCCTTTTCTCTCCATTTATATGCTAAAAAGATAAGCTGAAAGGAATCAGCATTAGCAGATACAGGCTGAATGAAAACTAGCTTTCCCAGTTTCTGAACTCATAGAAATTTCATTCTCAACTCATTTATTTTTTCTTCGTCCCTCCCTCCTTTCCTCTTCATTTCCTTTGCTTCTCCTTCCCTTTCCTTCTTTTCTCCTTTTCCTTTCTTTGGCTAATTCACTAAATCACCTTTTTGATTTTAATCAAAATCCTCACCTGTTTCCAGGAGAGCACTTTTATCACTTCTATAGTATTTATCCCTCCATTAAATTGGTTGAATGGATCTACTATAAAGCTGAAGTATCTGGAGAGGGTTGTTGATTAATCACC
The DNA here is from genome assembly GCF_000181295.1 of Otolemur garnettii. NCBI lineage: Eukaryota > Metazoa > Chordata > Mammalia > Primates > Galagidae > Otolemur > Otolemur garnettii. The sequence continues at coordinate 11,155,122 of NW_003852454.1, read as the reverse complement.
ACTTGCCCTGAACTCTGTTTCCCATCAGGTACACTTAACATATGAGTTATATAACTTCAAAATAGAGCCTGAGTTCCAGGAATTCAAGTATATTTTATAATAACCTAAGTGATTTTAACTTTGCTGAGCTCTCTGATCCTTCATGCTCAATAATGAAGGATTAGTTTATCCAAATGTTGCAGTGTGGTTATAGCAGAGACACCTTGCTCTCCATAAAATCCATCATCTCCTCACTGTTTGAAGTAGACAGCTGGCCTGCCAGAACCTACCCTTACCATGCTTTCCTTCGTCTAGGTGTACCCAAGTCACTTATCATGGATTTGTAAGAAGTTGGTGTACCTTGTTTATTATTATTTTTTATTACCAGCTATATGTAAATTGCTCCAAGACCATATGTCACGAGCAATAAGACAGAAATCGTCTCTATCACTGAAACAGAGTTCCCTCTTAATAGTAATTCATTAGCTGGACAAAAAGTCATTATTTTGTTTGTTTGTTTGTTTGGGGTTTCTTTTTCTTTCTTTCTTTCTTTTTTTTTTTTTTTGAGACAGAGTCTCACTTTTGCCCTGGGAGAATGCCGTAGCATCACAGCTCACAGCAACCTCACATTCTTGGGCTCAAGCAATTCTCTTGCCTCACCCTCCCAAGTAGCTGGGACTACAGGCACCTACCACAATACTCTACTATTTTTAGAGAGAGGGGTCTCACTGTTGCTCAGGCTGATCTCGAACCCGTGAGGCACTCCACTGGCCTCCACCTTCCAAAGTGCTAATATTACAGGCATGAGCCACTGAGCCTGGCCCTGTTACTTTGTTAAACTACTGAAATTTTAGGGTTCATTACCAAAGTAATATGATCTGAAAACTCATGCCCTTCCAAAATTCATATGTTGAAATACTTACTCCCAAGGTCATATAGCATTAAAAGGTGGAAATTTTCGGAGATGACTAGGTTGTGAGGGCAGAATGTTCATGAATTAGATCAATGCCCTTATAAAAGAAGTACTACTGTCTCTTCCACCATGTGAGAAGACAGTAAAGGAGGGCTGTCCACGCCTCAGAAAGCAATGCTTACCAGACACTGAATTTGCCAGTGCCTTGATCTTGAACTTCCCAGAAAGAAAAAACCATGACAAATTAATTTCTGATGGTGATACTTTCTAGTATTTTGTTATAGAAGCCCAAACAGAGTCAGATACACAGGTAGTGGTTGAAATCACATTTATTGTGTTCTGCAATTTACTACAATTTTATTAGAAATTATTGAGGTTTGCAACTTATTAGGAATTTTTATACACTCTCTTTAATTTTCCTGGTACACTTAAATGGAAAATTTTAAGATTAATATTCAAACAAGGAAACTGATACTTATACAAGGTTCTTAACATGCCCAAAGTTAAAGCAGAACACGTAAGCTCCTCTCATTTTTAGACAAGAACACTTTCCATCATCACTCTTATTCTGATAGAAACTCTTTCTCCTGATGGTTAGAGATGTTGAACATTTTGTCATGTGTCTGTTGGCCATTAGACTGTCTTCCTTTGAAAAGTTTTTGTTCATGTCTTTTAGGAAAGTGTTTTGGTTTTTTTCTTGTTGATTGTCTTGAGTTGTCTGTATATTCTAGTTATCAGTCCTTTATTAGATGTGTAGCATGCAGATATTTTTTTCCAATTCTGTAGATTGTCGATTTACTCTCTTCATTGTGTCCTTGGTTGTGCACAAACTTTTTAACTTGATCAGGTCCTGTTTATTTTTTTTAATTGTTGCTCTGAAGGCTTCTTCATAAATTCCTTCTGTAGGTTGATATCCATGAAGAGTTGTTCCAACACTTTCTTCTAGATCTTATAGTTTCATGTCTTAGGTTTTGGTCTTTTATCCATTATTAATTAACTTTTGTGAGAGGTGAGAGGTGCAGATCCTGGTTTAATTTTTGACATGTGGCTATTTAATTTTCCCAACCCCATTTATTGAATAGGGATCCTTTTCCCCATTGAGTGTTCTTGTCTGCTTTGTCAGAGAGTAGATGGGAGTATGAGGGTGGTTTCGTATCTGGGTTCTCATTTCTGATGCAGAGATCTATGTCTTTCTTTTTGTACCAGTGTCATGTTGTTTTGGTTAGCCTATAGCCTTATAGCTTGAAGTCTTGTAAAATGATGCCTCTCAATTTGTTCTTATTATGTAAGCTTATGTTGATTTTTCAGGATATTTTCTGGTTACATACAAAACATAGACCTATTTTTTCTAGATCTGTGAGAAATAACATTGAAATTTTAATGAGTATTGCACTGAATTGGTAAATCACTTTTGGTAGTATGGACATTTTATCAATGTTGATTCTGCTGATCCATCATATGGAATATTTTTCCATCTGTTTACATCCTCGATGATTTCATTCCCCCGTGTATCATAGTTCTCCCTACAGAGATAGAACTATGAAAAATATTGCATCTTTGATTTGATTCTCAGCTTGACTATTGTTGCCATATATGGGAGCAACTGATATGTGTATACTAATTTTGTACATTGAGACCTTAATGAATTTATTTATCAATTCCAGGAGTTCTTTGTTGAATTGTTGGGGATTTCCAGATATAAGATCATACTATCAGCAAAGAGTGATAGTTTGATCTCTTCTTTCCCCAGTTAGATCGCCCTGATTTACCTCTTTCCTGATTGTTCCCGTGAGAACATCCAGCACTATGTTGAATAAAAGTGGTAGGAGTGGGCAACCTTGTCTAGTTCCAGGTCTTAGCAGGAATGCTTCCCATTTTTTCCCATTTAGTATGATTTTAGCTGTAGGTTTCTTGTATATAGACTTGATAATTTTGAGTGCAAATGCCTCTTACCACAGATACAGAGTTAATTTTTTAAAATAAAAGAAAATATTCCCTTTTTGGCATCTACAACTATCCATATTTTCAAAGTTTAGAAAAAGGAAGTACTTCTAAAACCAAATTTTTAAATATTTATATATACATGTATGTACATGTGTAAAATTTGGGGGCCAAAAGTAAGCATTGGAAAGAGACCTCAAACATCCCTTGCTTTATTTTTGGATGAGAAGCTAGTGATGAGACAGGTATTGACTCTCTCGTATTCAACACAAGCACATCAGATAGACACGCAGGCCCGAATTGAATCCCCACAGAGCTTTCCCGGAGGTAAAGCAATATTTTAACTTAAAATTCATTGTATTCATATAAATCCAACTATGTTTTATCATTATATTGAGTGCATCCCAGGTATAGGATAAGAAAAGAAATGCTCATGAATCCCACACAACAGCAGGCACAGAATGTTAATGCAGATGAAAAGGCCCTTGTTGTTGCTATCACTGTGTGTTATATATGAAAGATGTGGTTTTTCATCACAGATCTGTCTGGAGGAGGTATTCACCCTCAGCTCAAACCTCGGTCAGAAAGCTACTCATTTCTCTTAATAGAGAGGAGTTTATTTGTTATGACATCTTATCCCAATTTCTAAAAATAATCTGTGTTTGTGTCTGTCCAAATTTTAAAGTTCAAGACATGAAAACTGAACAAACTTCTCACCATTCCATATCTAATTAGTGGTAGAATCAGGGTTGGACACCAAAGAACACGCCTCTTCTGGTAAATCGAAAAATATCTTCCCTCTGCTGTGGTCCTGTAACTTTGAAATTTGCATTTTATATAAATTGAATTTCCCTCTTATGATATGTGTCTTTCACACAAATATTAAAAAGCACAGAGCTAGCTTTTACCAGGAACCAGATTGGTTTAGACATATGGAGCCAGGTGTGGACATGAACTGCACCCAATCCCTATCCTCTAAATACCAGACATGGAACCATCATAGTTTCAACAAAGAACCTGGGTTACTGAAGCAAATTCAACATAGGAACCTCATTTCTTAAAGACAGTTTTTCAGGATTATGAAGCCAGGAGCAAAGAAAAGGAACCCAGCTGTGCTCTTCTGCCAGCCTGCCCAGCCTGCCCAGCCAGGGAAACAGGGGTATAATTTCTTTCCTGTCCATTGATTCAAGGTCTCAGGAAAAAAAGGGATTTCTTAAAAAATATTTTGAAATTGAAAACTTCAGCATATAAATATTTTCCAAAAGTCATTATTACGGCTTTACACTCCACTTTGGATGTTTTGGGGACCTTTGATCCTTGCCCAAGAATTTCAGGCTGACCCTGTTGGTCCTTCTGACATCCTTGTTTTTTGGTTTAGTAATTCACATTCTGGCACTGTGACTCTGTTTTTCCTTCAAATTAGGTAAATATCCTTCTCTTTGCCTGTTTGGGGAATTCCTAGTCATTGCTTAAATGCCAAGATAGTTTTAGTTTCTTCAGCAAAGATATCCATGGTCTTTAACTGAGGTTGATCGTTCTCTTTTTCCTACAATTTCTCTGCCTCATGTTTCTACCATTATGTTTATAATTGCTACTGAATTTATGTATTTCTATATCTGTATCTTCCAGATTGTGCCTCACTGGAGCCTGGGAGGTGCTATTATTTAGTATATTGTCTAGACCAGAAGACACCGATCATAGCCCTTAAGAACATGTGAGCTTGAGAACCCCTGTGAGACTCTCAACTAGGTAGAACTACAAATGCCTGTACACAGTGAGATCGGGTGGCCAGATCAGAGTCCCCACCAATGTACTAGAACTCAAAATTCTCTGGGACAATGAGCCAGACAGTCTGAAGCAGGACAGAATGGCACCGTAAGTCTGAGCCAAGGTCTCCATAGAGAAGTGAGAAAGAGAAGACAAAAAAGCTGGAAGTGGGTACCAACTGTGGAGACATGCTAGGGGCCTTTAGCAAGGAGAGAAAACCCGGGCACAGGCCAGATGGGAGCAAGGGCAGAAAGGGAGCAGCCGCTCTCTGCTGATGGGACTCAGGACAGAGATGACCTGCGCACATGCTCCGTATGTGTTGGGGCCACATCCCTATTGCCTGTGGAAGGTGTGGGGTCAGGATGCAATGGACTGATTTACAGATAGAACTGAATCCCATAATCCTGCTATTGAGAGAAGGAATTCTGGTTTTACCTGTTCAAAGACCTTTGCAAATTCTGTGGTCACCAAAGCACAATGGGTTTAGAAAAGAATTTAAGAGCTTAGCCTGAGGTGTCGCTGATGCCACTAACAGGGTCTGTTACAGCTTTGCTGCATGTTTCTCCCTGTGACATGCGGCACAGCATGACTTGTAGGACAATGAAACACAGGGTTACATTTTATGATGACTTTAGCTAATGTCATAAGTGAATGACAGTAGAATGTTTCCTTGAGTATTAAAAAAAACACACATATTCTGCTAATTAGTTAATGAAATCACACAAATAGGTCCCTGGAGAAGAACATCAAAGATGAAAACAGTGTATATAATCTTTAGGATATGAAGAAGGTTCTTGGCCTCCGACAATGTCCAAGGCTATTTTTTTTTTTTTTTAATAGCACAATCCACACCTGAGTAATCCTGGTTTATGCGCTCCAAGGGACTGTGCTAATTTTTCCTGAATGGAGGAGACAGCAGGAGCACACGTTTAGTTCATTGCAGTGCAGGGAGTTATACAAATCACTGCCAATCGTGCTCACTTTTTATATATGCAAGGGATCCTATGACGCAGGACGGAAGCCCTTTTTCCTACTTACATTTACCACACGTTTACACACTCTCACAAGCTGCTTGATCTTGGACAAGTTATTTAGTATCTTTGAGTCTCCACTTCTTTTCCATAAAAAAGGAGAATATATATCAAACCATAGGTGTTTGTTGTCAGAGAGACATAACATGGCAAGAATGTTAAGATCTTCGACATGGTCTTCAGCACTTACTAACAGCCTCTGTGTCTTCCTTACCCAAGAAAATAGAAGCTTATTCGTTGTGCCTTTTAAGAGTTAGACCCATCTTGCCTGATCCCCCACAAAATTATAATGCCAGTGCTTCCCCACTGAGGGGTCACTAAATGACACCCATTCTTTTCCCTGTGTACTTATTTACATTGCAATTGAGTAATTTCTAAGCCACTTGGTGCCAGTGTGAGTTTCCTGTGGCTACCATAACTAATTGTTTCAAATTTACTGACTTAACACAACAGATATTTAGTATTATTTATTATTTACTGACTTAAAACAACAAATATTATTATCACAGTTCTGGGGACCAGTGGTCTAAAACCAAGGTGTCAACAGGCTGTGCACACAGCAGGAACCTTGAAAGAGAAAACACCCCTGTGTCTTTCAGCTTCCGGGGGCTGCCAGCATCCCTTGTGGCTGTATCACTCCAATCTCTGCTTCTCTGGCCACATGGCCTCTTGCCGTGTGTGTGTGTGTGTGTGTGTGTGTGTGTACATGCGCACACCTAATCCCCCTCAGCCTCTCTATTAGAAGGACATAGTGATGGTTCTTAGGGCCCTGCTAGATAATCCAGGACAGTCTCATGTCATTATTCTTAATTTAATTAAATCTGCAAGGTTCCTTTTCCAAATCAGGTAACACAATTTGCTGAGATTAGGATGAGGTCCTGCCTTTGGGAGCTGTTGTTAGCCTAACATAGGGCCCTAGGAAGAATTTCAGATTATTCATTGAGGTCCTATAACAAAGTATTACTATATCATTTTATGTTTGTATTTTAAGCCAAATAATATAGTAGAAAACAACTTAACTGAGAGTTACTCTGGGCTGACAGTGCAACTCTGGCAAGTTCTCCTGCATGTCTGTGCGGACAGACAGGGGATGAGTCCAGACATCTCGAGGCAAGAAGCACAGCCTTGGTACAGAAAGCTTCGCTAAAGCTCCCTTCTACATGTTTTTGATCACAGGCTTGTGCTTGTCAACTGGATTTGCAGAATTTGTGTTTGGTTGCATCCAAATCCTCACAAACAAGACTCCTGCTATGAGAGTGTGGTTTAAAGACAATACTAAAAGGTAAGCATGAGCAAATGGCAAGAAAAAGGCAGCGTTTGTGCCCCTCCCTTTCCTGATGCAATCTCATCATCTGTCACTTGAACCCCCTTTTCCATCAAAAGGAGAATATATGCCAAGGGTCAAACTTACCTAACAGACTTAAATATAAATCTGCATTTATTATTATGAGAAATAAATCTTGCCTGGAGTATATACACGTATTATATTGTGCCCTAAGATACTTGCTAGTGTATCTTAATTAATAGAAATTAAAAATGAGTAGCAAGTTCCCACCAAATACCCATACAGATCAAAACTATTAAGAGTGGACTATAAATGTCTTAACACAACAAATAAGTAAGTGAGATGAAGGTCATGTTAACCAGCTTGATGTAAGAATTCCTAATTATATATAAAATCAGCAAATTGTACCCAATAAATGCATTAATGAACACAGTTATGATTTAATAAAAATAAATGAATAAGAGGAGAAATGAAACAAGAAAAAAATTAGTAGCAAGTTAATGAAGTATACATTATTTGATCTTTAGCTCAACATTAAACTTTGTTGATTCTGTTTTATTATATACACAATGTATCTGGACAGTAGTGCCTGTATGTTGAAGATATTTACATATGCAATCAGAAAGGTTTGGTGATCATTTTTCTGCTTCCTGTGCCTGTAGCACGGATGGGCCTGTAGATGGGTTGCATCTTTGACCTTGCTCTCTTATTGGTTGCTACCTCAGCTTCACTCCTCTTCAATTTGCAACTTTTATAAACTAGATGATATTTGCTACATTTGACTTGAAATAGTCTGAAGTGTGCCAGAGTAACTCTTCTAGGACAGGTTAAAAACTTGTTACTACAATACACTCATCAAATAGGAACAAAAGAGAATTTTAACAGAAGTAAAGAATTTAAATCTCAAATCACTTTGCTCAAATTTAGAAGTTTTCCTTTCTCTGAGCACAGAATACAAGTTCTTTAACAATGTTTTTAATAAGCATTTCTCCCACAGAAAATATAAAATTTCTACACATCATGCATATTCATCAATGAAATATGCTGAGGGATTTGAGTGTAATGAAAGGTGTTAACGTGTCTAACACTGTTTGACTGAACATGAATCATTTGGGCACGAAGCTGGTGTCCCATAAGGTATAATGTCATGTAGGCTGATATACGTAATTAGGAAACTGAGAGAAGAGACTTTGGCATGGACCATTACCATAACACTTAAACCATTTAGCTTAATGATCCGTGATTCTGAAAAAGTTTCCAGGAAGAATGTTCCACTATTCAATGTACATGATCTTTGTCTAGTTGAAAGAGACTGTCAATGTATCCAACCAAATATTTATTTTAGAGAGAGATTGCCCCCATTGATGTGTACCCAATCATTGCTTGTTGTATGTTTTGCAGATTAAACAACCTGTTGCCCATACCACAACTAACAGCACCTGGCATGAGGCGTGGTGCAGGGAAGACCCACAGTGAAGCATCAGAATTGATATGATCAGGTGTTTACATAGGTTTGTGTCCCTCTATCCTTTCCAATATGGGCTTCAGTCCTAGGCATAAGTGGAGGTTTTAGAATTGGGCATAAGACAGATCTGTTAAAGTTTTTGTTCAGTTTCTCACTGGCTGTCTGATATCTGTAACTTCAGTTTTAGCATTTATAAGAATAGGAAATATTTTGACCAATTCAATGATTACATGGATAACAATGAGGAAATTCCAGAAGTTTCTTACCTCATTTCATCCTAGTATGTCTTCAGAAGGTGTTAAAAGCAAATTATTGTTTTATATATGGTGTATTCTTTATTGCTTTAAAACTATTTTCTCCCATATTTGAATCCTGAAATACTAGGCTTGTTTTCAAAACTCTCCTGCCCTTTCCGTGAAATAGGTAATAGTATTTTAAAGGTTTTTATCTATAATATTCTCATATTATGGTGTTAAAGAGAAAAAGTTACTGACAAAAAATAGTAAATATTTTAAGTACTTACTATGTGTCAAACATTGAGCTACATTATATATATGTATATATATATATATATATATATTACTTTTTTTTTGAGACAGAGTCTCTCACTTTGTCACCCTTGGTAGAGTGTTGTGGTATCTTATCTCACAGCAACTTCAAACTCTTTCTATCTATAATATTCTCATATTATGGTGTGTCCCGTCCTGCGGGACACGGTTATTCGGGGGGGGCGAGGGGGATCCAGCCTGTAAAGAGAATGGGCGAGAAAGAGAAGGAGGCCAGGCAGATTTCTTGTCAAGGCCTCATTTAATGGAGGTAACAGATCAGTTTTTATAGCATTCAGAGAAGACAAGAGGTGGGGGGCAGAGGAATGCAGG
>NW_003852454.1:11118584-11140918 GCF_000181295.1 Otolemur garnettii | reverse complement strand
TGGGAAGAACAGCTCCTTGTCTGATAAGGGAAAAGCAGCTCCTTATCTGATAAAGGTTAGCATACTCTAGACGGTGGGGATGGGCGGCCATCTGGCGTCATTTGGCTCCTGACAATGGTGTTAAAGAGAAAAAGTTACTGACAAAAAATAGTAAATATTTTAAGTACTTACTATGTGTCAAACATTGAGCTACATTATATTGATATAGATATAGATATAGATATTTATTTATTTTTATTTTTATTTTTTGAGACAGAGTCTCTTACTTTGTCACCCTTGGTAGAGTGTTGTGGTATCTTATCTCACAGCAACTTCAAACTCTTGGGTCCAAGTGTTTCTCTTGGCTCAGCCTCCTGGGTAGCTGGGACTATAGGCATGCACCACAAAAATAGCACTGGCTATTTTTTAGGGATGGTGTCTCATTCTTGCTCATGTTGGTCTTGAACTTATGAACTCAGGCAATCCACCTGCCTCAGCCTCCCAAGTGCTGGGATTACACTCACCATGCCCAGGTATAATTTTTTAATTTAATTTTAACAGACTGAAGGATTAAAATCTAAAGAGTTTGGAGTAAAATTTACAGTATTGAAATGTTAAATGAGATAAGTAACAATGCAAAACATATTGTGCTTCCTCAGAAATAAAATATGCATGAAATAGAAAACAGCATGTAAATAGAACTATTATCTTAGATTATTCTATTGCTATTTGCAAAACCAATTTAACTAGTAATTTCAATGCACATCAAGGGTTTTTCTTTCTTTCTTTTTTTTTGGTTATTGTATTGTTGATTAAACATTATTTGTATTGGGAAAACTGGGCAATTTAGAAAATAATTTCCAGACTACACACATTGTGAAAACTCTGAAGAGATTTATCAGAGGCAAGTTGCAAATTGTATTGATTGGTAAAGTAACTGCAGCAGTGCAATTGTGACTTTAACCATTGAGTCAAGATTGGGGGGGCTGAGTTTTAAAAAATAAGTTGGGGAGTGCTAAAAATACAAGAAGGAAGGGGCACAATTGAAGGAATTAGGGTCTGGGGGTTCCTTGAGGTCTGGAATCCAGGGAGCACGGAGATGGATTGCAGTTCTTACCCAAGACGGATGTCCTAGTGGCCTGCAGCCAGGAGTTGCTGGGACCGAAATACAGTGCTTGGCTCACTATGGTAACAGTACACTGAATGAGTGGGCTTGATGACTCTGTTTTATATCTAAAGCAAAATGAAAAATGCATGTCTCTATATCAAGCAGGAGTAACAGAAGTGGTGACAGAAAACAAAATTTACACGTTTATTCCAAAATAAACTGCTGAAGAGTTTACAACTTTCTAAAGGATAAAAGTAAAATGTATGAAGTCCAGCCAAACACCATGCCTACTTGTTGACTGCTCCAACCGAGAAAGCCTCTTGGTTTTTGGAACAGAGAGCTCTGAGATGGGAGCATTTCAGATGCTTTCACTACGCCCATGGGCCAGGCCTCGGAAATCATCAAGCTGCCTATGAATTCCAGTTTGGAGGGAGGGGTAGAAATAGCTAAGAATACACATGTGACCAATTAATCTGCTGGAATTCTGAATTCCTAAACTTTTCATGAAAAAGTATATCTTTCATAGTTATCATTTTTTTACATGTCATATATGTGTGCAATTAGGGTGACCAGATTTTAACATTGGTAAGGCGGGACAACATGGCAGGGCCTGACAACAATACAGACTTTGATAAGCAGTTCTTGATAATCACTTCTCAGCAATTATTTGTTATTATTACAGTTTAACATTATAAAATTAACAAAAATAATATTAAACTCATATTCTGGCGAAACAGCCACATGGCAGCCGAAAACTGTATTCCCTTCTTGTTCTCCTGCCCTTCGTGCAAAAGCAGGACGTCTGGTCACCCTAGTGTAATATATTCACACACATATGCACACATACATATAGATATGTTTGTTGTAACTTCGACATGCGATCAAAAACGTGGCATTCCATGTTTCATTCTTTCAGTGAAAAGAAAAAACAAAAATAGTTAAATGGTATTGACTCTTCAACACACTAGCTGCAAATATAAATGGACAGGACTCTCTTTTGATTGCTGGTTTAGATAAATGGAAAGCAAAGATAAAAAGTCATTGAAAAGTGAAATGTTTGTTGTCTATATTGTTCTTTCTATACATAAATAATATTTCCATAAACTCATGAGTAAAAATGTTTGCAGATGGGTTTGAGGGTTATGGGGGCTGTTCTAAGTGGGTCTTGTCTCAAAGAAACCAAAGCAGCCTGAGCCTGGTGCCACAGCATCCCTGTCTCAGCTGCTGGTTGAGACCTTCTGTCCCCAAGGTCCTCTGTGGGGGGGGACAGTCCCCCACCTTGTGCCTGTCTGCTTCCTGCCCAGGTCACTAGGCAGCACATCCCATTTGCAGTGTCTAGACCAGCCACATGTGTCTCTGGGGAGATCTTAGACTTCACCAGATTTTTTCCTAATTCAGGGGCTTATATATTTTCCTAACTTTGTTCAAAACACCACTGTCCTGCTAATCCCCTGGTAAAAGTTGTATCATTCAAATCTTAGTTTCCTTGTCATTGCCATACCAGTGGCTTGACTATTTTTTCTTACATTTATCTCAATGTGTAAGGATTTCTTTGACACGTTTTTATCTGTTTCTGTCATCAGACTGTGAGCTGCATAAGGTGAGGAACATGCCGATCTCCTTCATCAATAGCCATAGCCTCTAGCACGATTTCTGACAAGTTGCTCAATAATATTGCAGAGTCTGTAAATGACAGGTAATAGAACACACACAGAAACTTGTTCTGTAGATGGAAACCTGTGATTATCACAGTCACTGGGGAAATTCTTAGGCATATGTGACTCCCAGGCCAGATCCCTGCCTGGAGAATCTGATTCAAAGGGTCAGGACTCAGTGTTCAGTGAGATTCCGGCCCAGCAGGAGGCAATCCTCCTGGGAACTTGTTAGAAGTATAAAATCACAGGCTTTCCACCAGACCTACGGAAACAACGATCTCTCTTTTTTTTTTTTTTTTTTGACTTTTTAAAACATGCCTATTTTATTATTTTTAATTTTTTATTATTAAGTCATATACGCATAGATCATGAATACATTTATGCATATGTGGGGTACAATGTGTTGATTTTTTAAATACAATTTGACATGCTTACATCAAACTAATTAAACAATGATCCTAATGCACATTAACATTTCAGAAACATTGGTCAAGGACCTTGAAAAAATAACCTCTTTGTGTTTCTAATCTTCATCCCTATTTGAGAAACACAGGTTAAGAGTATGACCAAACCTCTGGAAGTAAAAACAGAAAGACATTTCTAATCATCATTCCCTGTTTGAGAACCATGGGTTAAGAGTACAGCTAAACCACTGGACGTAAAAACAAAAATTACTCCCCAAGCAAGACAGACACCAGCAATGTGTGTTTATTCATATAACACAGCATTCAGAACGAGAGCCTATTCTGATCCTGCCCTGTGAGACCCAAAAGGTACAAAGTAGAATCAGGAACATTTCTTCCTTTTAGTAGGATATACGTCTAAAAGCGAGAGGTCGGGTGCACAACTGTCAGCAACAAAAATGCTAGGCCAGGACAGCCATCAGGTCAGCATGAAAGGCGTGCTCTTTCATGAAACAGAAAGGAAGATGTTTCTGCTTGAAGCCTTAGGAGAGCTACTGGGGAGACGAACGTGGTGACAAATCTCGACCTGTGCGTCGATGGTCACGTTAGACAGACCTGTGGGAGAATCAAGCAACCTGGCGTGACTAAGAATCTTCAACACCCGGGCAGAGTATCCACTGTGCACACACGCAGCCGCCGCCCTCGGGCAGCATCTTAGAGGAGTCAGGTGGGGAAAGTCAGTCCCAGAGCAGCCGGTGCTCCTGCCAGCATCAGCACAGGGGCTCCAGGAGCCTCGAGGAGGGCCAGAGTCCAGCCGGGACCACATCTGTGTCTCAGGGGTCCCTAGAATATGCAGGTGGAGGGAGAAGGAGGGATATTCCGGGCAGAGATCGCAGAACATTAGAAGGCTTAGAAATTAGGCAGGGATTTATGTTTTTTTTTTTTCTTAGAGAAAAGCAAGAACTCCCGGTACTTGTAGCTTGGGATGAAAGGGAAGACGGGTACCTATGAGTCTGCCAGGTAAGAAACAGCCAGAACCTCAAATGTCGGGCAAGGTACCTTAGATTCCATCATGGGTCAGCGGGAAACCTCGAAATGCGCTGAAGTAGGAAAGCCGCAGAGTCGTAAATTGTTTGAATCTTCAGACTAGGGAGTGAAGGAGTGTCAGATAGATGTGGAGGCCGGGTGGGCGGAGGGGTCCAGGCAGTCCAGGTGGGAGACGGCGACAATCGGTTCACAGAGAAGAGTGTAATGCGCGGTGCCTGCGGTAGAATTCTCAAAGGCCGGAGTAACATAACGCATATTCCCAAGGACACAACTTCTTTGGAGAAAGAGTAAAGTATGTTCATGAAAGCAGGCACTGTCTTATATTATTCTCTTTCAGGGCATTTCTGTTAAAAGAACACCTGCCGTCAGCCGGTGTGGCCCCCCAGGCCAGGTGCGCACAGAGCCCGCAGCGCTGCAGACCAGGGCCCGGCAGCTGCTTCCTCACCTCGGATCTAACTCTGGGAAACCACGCGCGACCGGTCTGGGGGCCAGTCCTCCAGGGAGTTTGCTCGCAGAAGTGGGGTAAAGCAGATGCAGGTTGAGTTGCCACAGCAGAAGCAGTGTCCCCTAGAAAGAAACTGATATGATTTTCTGATTACAATAATCATGAACAACGGCGCGAACAACATAGAACAGGACTTTTGTGAACACCGCATGTCAGGTGCGAGAAATTGTCCAATTACAGCTCTTTGCTTTAAGGCAGCGGTTCTCAGCCTGTGGGTCGCAACCCCTTTGGAGGTCAAACGACCCTTTCACAGGGGTCGCCTAAGACCATCCTGCATATCTGATATTTACATTACAATTCATAACAGTAGCAAAATTACAGTTACGAAGTAGCAACAAAAATAAGTTTATGGTTGCGGGGTCACCACAACATGAGGAACTGTATTACCGGGTCGTGACCCTTAGAATTTAAGGGCAGAAAAGAAACAATGGTTGCATGAGTTCCTTTCTCATGAAACGCAGGAAAATTACTCCTGAGTTACCTTAATTCAACAGACGCGTGAAGTTGAGAACCACGTGCAGGTGCTTTGATGAAATGCATAGGCCAAAGTGATTCCAGGCAGAGCTGGGGGAAAGGATATAAAAATACTTCAAAAATACTTAAATTGCATTTGAACATTTTTAGAGCTTCAGAATTCTAACACATCTTGTAATATGTCTCTCCTCAAAACACTAATTATGAGAACAAGGGCCTAGAGTAGAATTTCAAATTCAAAGGACTTTTTACAAGGTAAACCAGAAACCTTGTAAAAATGTGGGTGGTTGACCAGAAAAATTCCAGGATTTCAGTAAAGCTACTGCAAACAGTAGCTACCAACTCTGGAGCATTTACTATTTGCAAGGCATCGTGCCAGCATCTGTCAGCTAATTTAGAGATTGCCATTTATATTCTCAGAGCTGCTGAGTGGAGGATTAAGTAACTTAAATGAGATCACATAGTTTGTAAGGGACAGAGCTGGTATCCTGGCTCCAAAGTGTGTGCTCTGAGCAAATGTGGTCTGCAGTGAGTTTTCAATAGACCTTGCATAATATGACCAATTCAAAAGGAAGAAAAGTTCCAGAACTTGATGTTGAGATTAGTATGTGAAGCTGGGAAAACATCTCCCACTAATCCAATCAAATCATTACAAACACACCATTATTAGGTTATGTTTTCTAAAGAAAACCACCCCCACATTGACTTTCCGATAACAGTCCTTTAACAGCTGTGCCTTCTCTGCAGTGGTGAGTGTGCCTGTGGGGTGTGCGTGTGGCTTCCCTCCACAAGCTGTTACAAGCTCCCCGGTTCAATCATCTATGATATTTTGTACATTCTTTTCTATTCTTACATTCTCCTTTCAAACATTTCTGCTCCAACTATAGAGAATCACTCTTCTGCCAAACACACTTCTTATCTCTGCTTCTCACTCACTGCCATAAACTGGGAATGGTCTTCTCATGAACAATAAATCTGTATTTTTATTTCCCCCAAACATCATAACATGGGTGGGAACCAAATCTACTTCGTTTTTCCACACAACTAGTAAGGAGGGATTCTGGCATTCCAATCAAGTCTCTCTGACTCTTTCTCTGCCTTTTAAACTCTAGATTAAACAGGAAGGAGCTTGAGATTATTGAAGTCTTAGATTTAGTGTATCTAGTTTTATTCCTATGACCCTAACTTCCAAGTATAGATTGCTGAATAATCAAAACTGAAAAGGAATTCTTCAAGAAGAAAATAGCATGGAGAACTAGGCAAATGCAAGTTTCCTACCTTATTCTCCATCCACAGTCCTTTTTTTCAAATTCACTCAATAAATATTTCTGGAAGACTCACCTTGTGCCAAAGTCTTCTAGAAATTGATGATCCAGGGGTTAACTCAGAGTTCACCTTCTAACAATACAATCTTCTAACAGTACAAGAGCTCATTTCAGAAAACAACAGGCTGAAAAATAGGACCTGTGAACAGTGATTTTGTACAGTGCTTCTTTAAAGGGGACCATCCCAGTCCAGCAAAATTTGGGAAATGCTATGTTCTTTTATCTCTTTTTTGGTATATGTTGCAAACATTAGATGTCTTGCACCCATGAAATCTGTTTTGTTGTATTTAGCTCTGGATTGGCCGGAAAAAAAATAAAAACAAAAACAATAAACCTGTGACTACAGAAACTATTATTTTCCACCCTGCAATGCTTAGCAACAATCTATGGGATTAGAGTTCCTTTGAAGGTCTTAAAAAATAGTAGCTAAAATATTTTAACAGTCCCATAATCAATATATTTTTTCTTTTCTCCTTTCTTCAAATAATCCTTCAGACTATTGCCAAAGTTATTTTCCTCAAATAATTCAGATTGTGGAAGTTATACTGTGTGTCTGTGTGTGTGTATGCACACACACACACACTTATATATAAATTTTAAATCAAGCACACAAAAACAAGCAATCCAGGGTCTGTCATTCTACCATGTTACAGTACATTCTAGTGCTTCATCAAACCCTTTTAGATTTTTTTTCCTGGCAAAACTATTTCTTCAGCTTTATGAACTGCTGTTTCCCTAATTACTTAAACAAAGTAACATGGTATTATCTGTTATTCCCACAAACTCCCCCAGGGTACACCCACAGCCTTGATAACCGTTGCTAGAATATTACTTTCCTCTATTTCTGCCTTTAGGGACTCATTGTACTTTGCTAGAATCCAGGTCAACAACCTCCACGAAGTTCATTCGTGATCTTTGCAACCCTGGGTAAACACTCCCTCTTCTTTGGTTCCACACGACCCGTCTCTGTTCAGGAGCACAGCAGGTTCTGCCTCACTCTCTGATGCTCTCATTCTCTCGGAGTGTGGTGCCCTCTGGAAGGGGTACTGTGCCCATTGGATACTAATGCTCATTTGAAATGGGTTCTGTCTCTGGAGTAATGCAGAATATTGCCTAGCCTGGGGATTACACTTTGTCTCTCTTTCTATCTCCAAATAACAAAGGCAGTGATCCTCCGATCTATAAAATGAATATAAGTTATGTCAGATTAAATAATAACAAGGTATAGGCTCGGCACCTGTGGCTCAAGTGGTTAAGGCGCCAGCCACATACACTTAAGGTGGCAGGTTCGAATCCAGCCTGAGCCTGCCAAACAACAATGATGGCTGCAACCAAAAAATGGCCAGGCATTGTGGCGGGCGCCTGTGGTCCCAGCTACTTGGGAGGTGGAGGCAGGAGACTCACTTGAGCCCCGGAGTTGGAGGTTGCTGTGAGCTGTGATGCCACAGCACTCTACCCAGGGGGATAGCTTGAGGCTCCGTCTCAAAAAAAAAAAAAGGTATAATAACAAAGGAATGTGATAGAAATTATTCATTTTCATGATGTCAAATTCCCGACTGACCAGTCAGGTTATTTGTTCTCCCTGAAAGTTTCTTTAACTCCATGGTTATGTAATGATTCCCCGCCTTCCTGCCATCCTATCCAGCCCCTGTCTTGCAGACAACTGCCAGGAAAGACATCTAATTTCAGGCACCTGCCAGTGAGACAGGAAGTTAAATGAGGTTGTGCATAGAAGAACGTCCACATCCACCTGTGTGAGGAAAGGGATACTTTTGTGCCTCAGCTATCAGATATCTCCTTCTCATAAAGTGGACCACATTGGAAAATATTTAGTTAATAAAAATTAAGTCTATATTAGAATTTTGTGAGTCAATGCTAGGGGAGAAGGCAGAAGACAAAAGAATTGAGGTCAAAGAAGTTACAAAATTTCACCAAGATCACAGAACCAGTAACTGCCACAGTGGAACACATGACTCAGGTAGGTGGTTCTGAAGTCTGTGCTCATAACTATTGTCCTTTCCATGGCCCCTGAAAGGAAAAGGGGAGAAGAAAGATGCTCTAAAGTATCTGCTTTAGGACATGAACCTGAGGATGCTTTTTTGGAGTAAATAAAATATTTTCCTGAAAGGTGGTGAAAAATAATGCTACTGAATGATCACATGATTTTGCTCAAGTTGCTATATGTCATTATCCTACCAAAGTGGGAGGGAAATCTTGGATTGGAAACACCAGTGCTTGTTTTAATGTAAATTCTCCATATGTTTAGTAAAACATATTGACTTCTGAGTAATAGTGTCCTTTTCACTTGATATATATATTGACTTATACCTGCTGGGGACTTATTGACTGTTTTCAGTAAATACTCTGTGAAATGTTTTCTCACTTAGCTAAAAAGAAAGCCTAGCCTTTAGCAAGATTTTTTTATTTTCCTTTTGAAGTAGCAAAAAACTTTTGGTCATAGTGCCCATTTTCAAAATTGATCTGAAACCATTTATTTTCAGTGTTTATAATCTAAAGACCTAAGGGGGAAAAATTTATTAAAACAACCAAAAACTAATAATGCCAATTTATAAAAACTACACCATTTTTTCCTACCATGTTAATAGAAATATAACATTATTCTGACTATTTTCCCAGATAGATAAATAGTAAATAAAATGAGTGTTAAAGGATTGGAAAGTGGATGAGACTCTCACATTCATTAGGATTATTCTTTGAATATTTACCATATTGATGAATTAAAAAAATTAAGCAGGTCTTGGCTTAGTCCCAAGATGTGTGAAGATTTTTTGTTTATTTTGTTTCTCTTCATATTGCATGAAAGAAATCAAAAAATTTCACTCATATATATCAGAAATCACCATGTTTTTCACAAAAAACATAAAGCTTTCTGGTTTTCAGTTTCTATAACTACAAATGTAGTTAACTACATTTAACTAACATTAAATGTTCTGACATTTAATGAACCAAAAGCACATTCCCATACTGAAATGAGCATTTTGGGTATTGACCCAAGTGTCCATGGAGATTGCATTCCCAGATGGTGGTGTAATTCAAACTCACAGCCCAGGAAGATTGCTGCTACTACTAACTCAATATAATTTTGTCATTTTGTCCCAGTAGTTAAAAGTATGTAAATTTTTGATTTTCAATCAATATGTTAATGGTACCTATCTAGGAAGTGTGGGACTATGACCAATATATTTTTTTCTTTTTGCTACTATTCCGAGCTTTCCAAATGTACGTTTTAGAAACAAACACAAGTTAAAACAAAATCCTAGAAACTTACACTTTAATTAGGAGATTTCTAAGAGACTCTTTATTATGGTTTACTGACACATATATCATTGCGTTGTGTGTAACATTTATACACCATTGCATTAGAAACAGATATTTCACCTGTTTAATATAGCATGTGTTAACGTTAACTGCTATAGAGATGTAGTTCACCCTGTGGAGGGTAGATGTAGTTCTTTCTGAAATAGGAGTGAGAATTAGCATCCTGCTACTATCAAAAAAAAGAATTTTGTAGAATGCTTTGCTGGTCTGCTCTATGCTCCATATCCTGGCTTTCCACACCTCTGGGACAGAGCTATATTTCCCAAGATGCCTTGCCAGCTGACTTTGTGAAGTTCAGCCAATGGGAGGCTCCAGCGGGATATTTGAAGTCTGAAGGAAGGTTCATGGAGGGAGGAATATTTTTCCTACTCTCTCTCAGCCTGTGTCTTCTTTAGAAAAGATACTATGTTCTCTACCATGTCCCAGGAGTGGCTACATGGTAGTCCAGGTTCCACCAACTAGTCTTGGTTCCTAGATTTCTACAACACTGTGTCCTCTCCTGGTTCCTTCATTTTTAGCAATGAACATTTCCTGTTTGAATCCTTGGGAGGTCCATCTTTGCTTCCTCAGGTCTTCTATTACCCAGTCACTAACTATCTACATTGTAATTCTCCTGATTAAAGTACTGAGATTGTTTTCTTTCTCTTTGTCTAACTAGACATGGAGACACACAGTGGTCATTTGTGTCACATTCCTTGGCCACCATAGATGTTCAGTCGTCATTGCTTTCCTATGTATCTGTGAAGGAGGAGCATCTTGGCTATGTGTGCTGTTTATTTTAAGGCTACTACCTACTGAGCAGACACTGTGCAGCTGTCATTGTCAGCAATGCCCTTCAGCCTCTCCTCAACTCACAGTTGTCCTCACCCTCTCTATCTTAGGAAGATTGGTTTTCTTCCTGGTCACCAAATAAATACATTTCTTTTTTCTTCTGTGCCTTTACACCTACTATTTCTTGGGTAAAATGGTGGAATGGTTTCCCACCAACCCCCTGTCCTGATCCCAGAAAACTCACCTTCATGACTCAAGTTGAAATTACATCTCTGCAAAGCTTTTCTTAATCTCAGGTTGTTAATATTTTCTTGTTGTATAATCGTACCACCATATATTTTCTTCTTCATACTGGTTATAAGTAAGTATATTTTATATTATTATACATGTACATGTATAATATAATGTATATTTTATTGTCTCATTATATGTGTTAAAATGTAAGGTTAGTGAAGGAGGGACCAAGATCTGTCTAACATACTTCAGTGTCCCCAGTAGCTATCTGAATTCTTACACACACAAATCTGTGATCAATATCTGTTGAATAAATTATTTCATTCAGTCCTTTCACCATGCCTTTAAGTTGGAAATTATCTTCCCAATTTGTGATCCCAGGCCTCGTCAATGCATTACATTATCATGGGATATAAAATTATTACAAAAATGTTATCACCATTCACATCAAAATGAACTATTTAGCCATAATCAACATATTTCTACTCACCATCCTAACCATATTTTAGAAGAGAAACAGCGGATGCACACAATATTAGAATTCAGCTTCTGATTTTAGCCCAGTTTAGCTAATATAGTTACTTCATAGGTATCTGTTTGTGGTGGGGTTGGGACACTATTTCTGATAAAGTAAAACTGAGGACATGGGTACCAGGACCTATTGAATTCTTTACTGTTTAAGAACTGTGGTTAGACCATTTATCATGAAGGGGGCACACAGCATGTAGCGTCAGATGCATGAACATCTACAAAGATGTGAAAGCACTTAAAACTCATATGTCACCTTCATACACAGCCCCACTAACAAGCCATCAAAGTGATGCTTTTGAAGCCTTGACTCATGAAAAGCTTTTATTTAGTTCTCTGTCTTTTAAGTTAGCTGTGGCATTTCTCAAAATTATTTTTATGTGTTCAGAACTACTAATGAAGACAGATGAATAAGAGGACCTCTGTAGGCACACTCCGTGACAGCTCACATCAGATTTCCCAATTCAGAGTTCCTTTGGTCAGGGGTGTCTCAGTATTGCTATGGTTACTACTTTCCCACATGTCCTTTCTTCTGCTGTCCTTGAGTCTCAAGATTACAAAGATGAGGTTATAGGTAGGGTGGAGACTTGGAGTTGTCTAGCTTAGGCTTTTAATTCTGGATCTGATATGGACTACTTATTAATAATGTATTCCTCTAGGCCCCACCAGTAAAATTCAGGAGCTTGTGTTACTTAATTTCAAGGTTTAATACAAAACTACTGATAGTCCACATTAAATATACTGATATTATCTGACATGTGTTAGGTTTGAGACAGAAGGTGACTCTACTGTCTTTGTTTTCTGATTATAATTGACATTATTCAGGAGAAGCAACTTGGTAGAAGAAGTCATAAGATAGTGGAGCTGAAAGAGTTGAATTATATCTTTGGTATTGCAATAAATAGCATTGTGCCTAGGGCCACATCATGTAACACACTGGCTAACTCATTTATTTATTTATTTATTTATTTTTGGCTGGCAATTAGGAGATTGGAGCAGAAGATTCCAAGTTCTCTTTCAGAAAAAAAAAATCCATCTTTCTCTAATTTATATCCTCTATGTATTTGTATACAGTGGTATCCAGCATTTATAGGAAAATGCAATCTGAAGCACTTGACCAGGTCTGACATTCCATCCTTCACACAGTGGAATAAACTTCCATTAAAAAACACATTACATTTGGGAAAGGGCACGCGTTTCCAATCCCAAATAGCATTTGATTTTATCTGTAATATTATCCAGGCTAACAAAGAATGCTTCTCTAGGTAACCCAGAAGGCTGGTTTCCTCTCCTGTATTTTTGTCCTCCCTCCCCCCCACTCGTCCCTCCTTTTTCTAATTGCTGGTAAACATGAGGTAATGTTTTTTATCAAATATTAAGAGAAATGAAATAAAAGCAAGCTCTTTTCAGCACCCCAATTTTACACCTAATTGGGCTTTGTCTTCCCAGTTTTCACTCAAAATATCTAAGTTTTAAAAGCCTGTCTATATTAATGAGGGTAGAAACTCTGGTGCACTTACCACTACTTGCATGAGCACACACAGTGTTTCCCTGGGATGGCCTGCTTTCCTACACTGCTATTACACAGGTCATTGACCTACCTATGATACTTCTATATTTTTTTTTTAGTTATTTGCTCTTCTTGCAAGCACTTTATCGCTTCCCCTATGATTCTCCCTTCCATAAAATTTTATCTTTCAATGGGTAGGTAGGGGGGAGCTGAAAACATTATGTTCTCTTTTTCAAGAATCTCATAAAAATATAAACTGCAGTAATTTGGATTCTCCCTTTGGAATTTCTGTTCATTTACTTGGCAGGATGTATATGTCTTGCTTTATAAGTGTAAATAACCATAAAGTCACAGCATTAAATTTATACTTTCTTACTTTTGAACCCTAGCTTCAATTGTGCTGTGGAAATGGGCACCCATTAACACTTCTTTCTTTTCTTCTGTGGATCAGAGATAATGGTGACTTTAATGTGGCAATGAAACTTCAATGTGATTAATGACTTACATCACTGACAAAGGGTTGATATGTTTAATACACAAAATAATCTTCTAAAAAGAGAGAAGTCTATCATAAAAATAATATCAACACTTTTATAGAAAAGTTTTATGGGTTAGAGATACGAACATGCATTTTACAGAAAAAGAAAGGCCACTTTCCCTTTCATCGTATAAAATGATTCTCAAACTGAGACATAATGAGATAAATAAAAATTTGAGAATGCAGTCATATATCATCTCTTATCTCACACATTGGAAAAGTGCAAACGCTGAATATATGCTTTGTTGCTGAGACCATAAGGAAATCGTGCCTGGGGAAATGCAAATTGATACAACACCTATGGGATGGAATACGGCAATATTTATCAGGCTTACACGAGCGTTTATGCCTTTATCCAAGTAAGTCACATTCTTAGAACCCATTTACTGCAAGGTGGATGCACAAGAAATGTATGCATGAAGAACTTGTCTGTAACAGCAAAAGATGCAACCAACCCTTATGCCCATTGTTATGGGACTAATTGAATAAATTATGGTAGTTCTAAGAAAAGATTATAGATGGCTAGAAGCTATAAAAAGGAATGTGGGATGCCTCTGAAATGTTATTGGGAGTGACTTCTTGACTATAGGGCAGCAGAAAATGAAGTGGAGAAAAATGTATAGTTTACACAGCACACACATGTTCACACACTCACACGACATGCTTATGTCTACAGAAAAAACAATGAAAGCATAAAGGATAAAATCAAACAAGTTTACCTTTGCGAGCAAGAAGGGAAAAGGCAGAGGGTACAGGAATAGAAGCTAGAATTCTCCGAATATAATGTTTTATACATTTGACTTTGTAAACACGTCAATATTTTAGGTAATTGTAAAATAAAATAGTATCCCAAGAAATAGAAAATGAAACAAAGACACTTAAGTGTGGATCAGGTCAGTGACATTATTAAATGAAGAGGAATCATCTCAAAATATGTGAAGAACAGTAATATTAGTTGAACTAGTGGCTTATATCATAAGGGAAAGGAGAAATGCAAAATGAAATAAATGTAACCCTGAACTGTTTTATTTTCTTAATCATAATGTTGAACATGATATTTGCATTGTGATTTTGAGAATGTGGTGTATGTATTATGGAATAAAGCTATGAGTTATTTTGTTGGTGTCTCTGAAGGTCAGCATAAAATGAAAAGTGGTGACATTACTGAGGCTAAGTAAAGACCACGTGTCCTGAATTTGAGTCAGAAGTACCGGTATGAACTCATGATGCATTTTAGCTCTTTACATAAAAGGTTTGTGAGAAAGTTCTGAGCCAGAGAAAATGAGTACCTCTAGCACATAGTCTATATATATTTTTTAATTTACATAGATTTATGAGGCACATAGGCAGATTTATGACATGAGTGTAGTTTGTGGTGGTGAACTCTGGGCTTTTACTGTGACTCTCACCTGGTTTTGGTGCATGGTATCCATGAGCTACTTTCTCATCTTACGACACCTCCCGCACTCCGGCACTGTGGAGTCTCCAATGCCTCTATGTCCATGTGTACTCATTATTTAGCTTCATTTATAAGTGAAAACATATGAAATTCGACTTTCTGAGTGATTTCACTTAAGATAATGGCCTCCAGTGCCTTCCATGTTGCTGCAAAAGATGTGAAAAGATTTCATTCTTTCTTATGTGGAGTATTCCACAGTATGAGATTAGATAATGAAGCTTGTGAATTCATCCTAGGAAGACTGCTTCATATCTCATTGCTGAATAATTCTCCTATTGGCCATCTGGTGGCCACCATGGTATTTAGATAGGTAACACTTTTACTAGGAAGAGTTTGTGAACTTAATTGTCAGACTTTGTGTATATATATACCACATTGTCTACCTGATCATCAGTTGGCAGACCCATATCTTTGCTATTGTGAATAATGCTGCAACAAACATATCAGTGCTAGTTCTTTTTGGGTATAATGATTTCTTTTTCAGTAGGGGAATTACTCAACCAAACAGTAGATTTAATTTTAGTTCTTTGAGAAATCTCCATGCAGTATTCCATAGAGGTTGTAAGTCTTATCTTTTCCCCACATCCTCACCCATATTTATGAAATTTGGACTTTTTAATGATGTCTACTCTGACTGGAGTAAGATCATATCTTATTGTGATTTCACTTTGCATTTCTTTGATGTTTAGGGCTATTGAGCATAGCTTAATGAAATCTAATTTTTTTTGGGGGGGGTTCTTGTTCATTGCATTTGCTTTATGGGTCTTAGATATAAATTATTTGCTTTAGGTTAATGTCCTGAGCATTTTTTCCTAGGTTTATTTTTAGAGTTTTTATGTCTTCAGATCTTACATTTAAGTCTTTAATCCATCTTGAATTAATTTTTATATATGGTGAGTGATAACCCAGTTTCATTCATCTGTATGTGGTTAACCAAATTTGTTAGCACCATTTATTAAAAAGGAAGCCCTTTCTCCAGTCTTTTTATCTGGATTGTCAAAGATCATTTGATTATAAATAAATGGTTTATTTCTGGGTGCTTTATTCTGTTCCACTGATATATGTGTCTGTTTTTATATAAGTACCATACTATTTTATTACTATAGCCTTATGGTATAATTTGAAATCTAATAATGTAAGGGGTTTAACTTTGTTCTTTTTGTTTGGGATTGCTTTGACTATTTAGGCTTTCTTTCCTTTCTTTTTCCAGACAAATTTAAGCATTGTTTTTTCAATTTTTTTTGAGAAATGTTGTTAATATTTTGATAGGAATTGCCTTGAATCTACAGATTTCTTTGGGAAGTGTGGTCATTTTAACAATAATGATTCTTCCAATCTATGAACATGGGATGTTTTTGCATTTGCTTATGTAATCTCTTATTTATTTCATCAAAGTTTTATGGTTTTCCTTGTGGATATCTCTTACCTCCTTGATTAAGTGTCTTTATAGGTATATTTTTGTAGCCATTGTAAGTGGAACTGAGATATTTGACTCTCTGCTTGGTCATTATCAGTACATATAAATACCATGGATTTGTGCATGCTGATTTTTGTGCCCTGAAACTTTAGCCTCAGGATACAAATGAATTCATTTATATGTAAAACATAGGAGTCTTTTGGAGTCATTAGTGTTCTCTAAGTATAAAATCATATCCATAACAAAACTAATTTGATTTCTACTTTTCCAGTTGGGATGTCCTTTGTTTCTCTTGATTGATTGCTCTGTATAAGACCTCAAGTACTATGTCTAATAAAAATAGTGAAAGAGAGCAAGTTTGTCTTGTTCTAGCTCTTAGAGGAATGCTTTCAACTATTCCCTATTCCATGATGCTTTCTGTAGGTTTCTCATATATGGCTTCTATTATTTTAAGGTATTATCCTTCTATGCCTAGTTTTTGGTGGATTTGATTGTGAAGGGATGCTGAATTTCATTGAAAGATTTTTCTGCATTATTTGAAGTGATCGTATGTTTTTTTATTTTTAATTATCTTTATGTAGTAAATCACATATATTGATTTGTGCATGTTGAACCATGCTTGGATCCCTGGGATGAAACCCACTTGGTCATTGCAAATTATCTTTTCAGTGTGCTATTGGATTTGGCTTGCTAGTATTTTGTTGAGAATTTTTACATCTCTGTTTATCAAGGATATTGACTTGTAGTCTTTTTTGTTGTGTTCTTGTCTGTCTTTGGTATCAAGATAATACTGGCTTTGTAGAATGAGTTAGAGAGGATTTTATCCTCCTCCATATTTTGAAATGGTTTCTATAGGACTGATACCATTGTTTCTTTGTATGTATGGTAGAATTTTTGTCAGGTAATCCAATTTTTTTTATTATTATTGAAGTTGTTGAGAGTTTTTTATTATCCATTAAATCATAGCACTCATTATTGGTGTGCTCAGGATTTGTATTTGTTTGTGATTCACCTTAAGAAATCATGAAATCTTAAGAAATGGTATGTTTCCAGGACTTTATCCATTTCCTCTAGCTTTTCTAGTTTGTGGACACAGGGAGGTTCATAGTAATCTTGAATGCTATTTTATATGTCTATATTGTCATTTGTAATGTTTCCTTTTCCATTTCTTATTGTGCTTATTTGAATCTTCTCTGTTATTTTCTTGGTTAGCCTAGCTAGAGGTCTATCAATTTTGTTTTTTTCACAGAACCCAATTTTTATTTAGTTTATCTTTCCTGTTGTTGTTTTGGTTTCAATATAATTTACTTCTGCTTCAATTTTTGTTATTTTTTTCTTCTGCTAGCTTTGGGTCTGGGTTTGGTTTGTTCTTTGTGTTTTTGTTCACTAAGGTACTACATTAGGTAGTTTTTGATCTTTCCATCTTTCTGATGTAAGCCACTCAACACTATAAAATTCTTACTTAACACTGATTTTTTCTGTGTCCCAGATGTTTTAATAGGTTGTGTTTCTATTTTCATTTGATTCAAGAAAAATTTTAATTTCCATCTTGATTTTTTATTTAACCCAAAGATCATTTAAGAGCACATTGTTTAATTTCCATGTATTTGTATAGTTTTGAGAGTTCTTGGTATGGATTTCTGTAACAACAAAGTAGATCAAGAAGAAGAGAGGATATCTGAGCTTCAAGACAGGTCTTTTGAATTCAGTTATATATTCACACACACACACATACACACACACACAATTTTGTAAAAAGTGAACAAACTTTCTGAGAGATATTGGATTATATATAAGCTTCTAAACCTAGAAGTAATAGGTATTCCACAGAAAGAAGAAGAAAAAGTAAAAAGTGTGTAAAATCTCTGAGGAAATAATTGAGAAAATGTTCCATAGTCTTGCCAGATATTTGGAAATCCAAATATAAAAGGCTGAGAGAATACCATGAAGATACATTGCAAAATGGACTTCCCCAAGGCATAGAGTCATCAGATTACTTAAAGCCAATTTAAAGGGAAACAGATTGTAAAATCAGCAAGAGAAAAAGTGTCCATGACCAATAAATGAAATCCTACTTGACTAATAGCAAACTTCTCTAAAGAATTCTTAAGATTGAGGGGAGATTGGGGTCCTATTTTCAAACTTCTTTAAAAATTTTTCACCTAAGAAGGAAAAATAAAAATTGTTTTTACAAGCAAAAGCTAAGGGAATTTGTTACCACTACATCAGACTTACAAGAAATGCTCAATCATCCTAAACATGGTAATGAAAGGTTGATACCATCATGAGAATATATGAGGGCATAAAACTCCAAGGTCATAACCACACAATTGTGATTACAAAGCAATTAGGCACCAATCAACATGATGACAAGAGGAAAATCTCACATATCAATATTAACTTTGAATGTAAATTTAAGTGAACAAAATTCTCCACTTGTAAGATACAGATTGGCAAAATCAATAAAATATAGAATCCAACCATTTACTCCCTATAAGAATGTCAACTAACTGATAAATACTCTTATAAACTCAAGGCAAATGGGTGGGAATAATTTTTCATGCAAACAGAAACCAAAGGAAAGCAGGACTAGCAACACTTATATCAGATAAAATAGGCATTAAATCAACAATGTTTTAAAAAAAGACAATGAAGTTCTTTGCATAAAGGGACCAATTTAATAAGAAGATACACGAATATCTATGCATCTAATGCTAGAGCACATAGATTCACAGCACAAATATTCCTACAACTACGAAAACTGGAGGCAGCGACACTAACAGGAGTTAGGGTTTCAACACTCCACTTCCAGCATGAGACAGATCACCAAAATAAAAATAATAATAATAATAAAAAAGGAAACTCTGGACTTATTGGCTTGTAGAACAAATGGGCCTTAGAGACATTTACAAAACATTCTACTCAACTGTAGAATATACAGATTTTCATCAGCACATGAAACACTTTCCAAAATTGATCATATGTCAGCCACAAAACAAGTCCCAATAAATTTTTAAAAATAAAATCATATCAACCATCTTTTTTGGTGACAGTGGAATAAGGTGTGCTTTAAAATTTCTTTTCCTACTAAAATAAACCAAGACTTCTTGGAGACATGGCTGAGCCAAACAAAGCACAACATGAATTTAGAACTTCTAGTCCCACCAGATAAAAAGGGAGCCTCAGAGACTAACAGAATTATATTAAACTAACTCAATAAGCAAGAAAGAAAATAAATAAATACTCCTAGGTAAATATGGGTAAACTTGAGTTTATGGTAAATATTAGACATAATTGATGCATAAGACATACAATTGGATATAGGAAGATATCAGGAAAATAAATCATCATTTTAAAAACTTGGTATATAAAAGAACTAAAAACTTTTTTTTTCTCTTTTCTACATGTATTGTACTTCAATATATCCATATCATGGATAAATACTTTTTTCTATACAAGCTAATGAGCAAAAGGTGACAACATTAGGCTATCTAGTTTTATCTCCTAATACATTAATGGATCTAAACAATGATCATTTATAGCATCAGCATCCGTTTAAAGAGGATCAACTAGATAGTGTGTGTTTTCTGATAAAAATATACAACCTATTTATGAAGAATTCTTGCCAAATGCTCTATAAAGATTGTAAGATGTAAGATCTAATTTATAAGTCATACTAAAAAGACAGAATATGGTAAGTGAGACCAGTGAGGTGACTGTGGAAATTCTGCATGATAAATAATCTGTTTTTTTCCAATAAATAGTCTCAAGGGATAAGTTTTAAAAAGAGATTGAAGAGAAATTAATAATTCAGATAGAACTTAAGAGACACATCAGTCAAATGCCATGTGTTTGAAACACAAGTATAATGAAGCAAACAATCAATATTTTAAAGCATGACAGCCAGGGAAATACAAATACTGTCTACATTGTTGATGATATTAAAGTATACTTACTAATTTACTTACAGATGTATCATAGTAATATGGCTGTTTTAAAAGAATAAAAAAAATTTTGTCTTTTAGAAATGCACACCAACATGTTTACAGATAATATGATATCATTCGAAAGTTTCTTCCAAATAACCTAAGTTGGGAAAGGTGGTTGGTTTTATAGGTAAAATAAGATTGGCAAGGACTTAAAGTTTGGGGTAATTGGGGGAGTTAGTATACTATTAATACTATTTTTATGTTTGAAATATTCCATAATAAAAAAGCACAATACAATAGTCATTGTATTACTGCTTAGGGCTTTGAACTATCTCAAATGTGGTTGAAACAATTAACTTGTGAAGTGGTACAGGAAATAAGACAAATAATGGTTCCAAGACTAAATGTGTCTCCTTAGGGCTAGCCACATGCTATCCAAATTTTTCTTACATGATTTTGGTTTTTGTCTCTAGAAGTTTATTATTCACGTGAAAACTCTCTCCTAAGAGAACTATATGAACAAATAATCCCATATTTGTGATAATTATGCCATCGGAGAACTTGCCAGTTATAGTAGCTAGCTAAGAAATAATGATACAAGAATGGATTTAGAACTTTCCTTATAACTTTCCTTGTAACCCAGATCTGGGTTCCAAAGTTGCTGCTGCCTGTTCAATGATGAGAAAAGCTCACACAGCCCAGGTCTCGCCACATTTGGGACAGCCCTGCCCCAGCCGGTCCACCAGCTGCAGGATTAATGCCCAGCCTGTTAGGAGATCCATCAGGAAAAAAAAAAAAAGACTCTAGAGAATCCAATGGGCCAAGTCCAAACTGAATTTGGATCTCTAGCTAAAAACCAATCTTCAAAATACTGTTTCAACTTCCCAGCTTAATCCTAGAAGCGACACAGGATAGAGGACAGGACTGAAGTGAGACACCAGCCAACCACACTCATCACAAGGACGTATTTTCTGTACAAATTTCATAGATCGTCATTCTCTGCAGATGTTCCTTGCTCCATCTTTCTGGCCTCAATCTGATTCTTTTCTGGCCACATGGCATTTGTAATGTCATAGAGCAGGATTTTATCTTATTCTAACACCCGTATAAAAATATGCAGGAGAAGTGGTGTGTGTGTGTGTGTGCACTTTTAGTCATTAGTCATAAGCATCAAAATCCAGAGGTTGTTTCCAGGCCTTCCGAGTGAAGTGCACAATCAGGGTTTTCTGCACAGGGCAGCTTTTCCAGCCCAAACTCTGAGTCCTCTTGCTTCTCAGAATGGCTAGGCCAGGCATCCTCAAACTACGGCCTGCAGGACACATGCAGCCCACCTAGGACATTTATCCAGCCCACCAGGTGTTTTTGCCACTGCTGCCTGTCCTGCTTAGCAGCTGACTCATCCCAGGGCCTGCAGTCCAGCCCTCCAACTGTCTGAGGGACAGTGAACTGGCCCCCTGTTTAAAAAGTTTGAGGACCCCTGGGCTAGGCTTTCACAGTAAAGGTCATGTTGAAAGTGATGGTGCAAAGTAGTTTAAACTTTTGTCAGATAGGAGTTCTTGCATCTGGCATTTCTGAAACTTTGACTGTTGTGGTTCATTTACATGTTTACAGGTGTGTGCCATTCTCTACTTCAGATTCGGGTTTAATCCCTTTCTACATCTGTGTGGATGTGCATTCTATAGACACCTGAGGGGAGAGGGAGTGTCCAGACAGTGGGGCTGCCTTAAGAGAACACAAGCTCTGGAAAGTCCATGTGGATTTTCAGGACTGGGGTCCCAGGCAAGCAAGAGGCCCTGAGAAAACGGAGACTGGCCGCTGTACAAACCACAGTCCAAAAAACTGCTGCTGAGGAGTCTCACTATTTTGCTGCAGAGAATATTTGTACAAGTAAAGATACTAAGTACTTGTTTTTTGACAAAGAATAATAGAACAGCAGAGCATATATCAATATAGTAATCAAGGCCTGGTTTCAAAGAATGTACCGGTGCTAGGAGGAGATAATGGCATCTAATTAAGATATTAATTAAAACTCATAATACTTAGCTAATTAGAAAATGTAAAAGTGCTATTAGAATTTTTCCTTTTAAATTAGCTGAAGCAGATGATTAGCAG
>NW_003852454.1:11093929-11118512 GCF_000181295.1 Otolemur garnettii | reverse complement strand
ATTACAATCAATCACTATTAAATGTTTGGAGAAGATGCTGGAGAGGTGGTGGGTGGAAGTGCTGACCCCGTTGCCCTGGTATCTTGCCAACTATATAATTGCTTTCTGCTTACTCCCAAATTCTATTATAGTTTAAATTGGACAAGTTTCATTCTTCAACCTTTTCCCTGAACTTTATAGGAGTCCCTATGCTCTTTAAGTGCCTCAGAACTCAGGTTCTAAGAAGAAGAACCCAAGGGAATGATCTAAATTGGAGCAGAAGGAAGAGGGTTAAAGGCGGAAAATCCCGTAGCAGGCACTGAGGAAGTTAGCAAGACCCTCCAGACTACCCAGGAGGACAGGGGATGGTCTCATCAGCTGCAGAGAGTTCAGGGTCAGTACAATCTGTAATAGCTTCCCAGATCTGTATCGTCTTACTTCTAGAACCTACGTGTGAATTTATTACATCACGTTATCAAACCACACTTTTGTTTGCTTATTTCCATTCCTATGGTCAAAGGAAACCATCCTGAGAGTGAACGTGAGTTGTTGGATTGGCTGCTGTATGCACAACACCTGAGCAAGACCTAGCACAAGGGAGATGCTCGTCATATATTGATGGATGAGTGAATAAATGGATGACACAGATGAGTGTAGTGGGCAAAGTGTGTGGTGCACGCACATGTGCACATACATGTGTGGCCCCGTTGGCATTGTGATATAAACGTTTTGAGGAAGGCGCTGTGATTGTAACTTTGCATAGATCAGAATCAGCATGCTGGTCCATTCCTACACATGCACATCAAGCCTAATTTAAGACTCCATATGACAGAGGAGTTTAAATACATGCGATTAGCCTGAGGTTGGGAATATAATGGCTGGGCTCAGCTATTCAATCTCCACCCCATATGTTCCTACAGACATTCCCACAACTAAAAACCATAACTGTATTCACAAAAGGGCTAGCGCAAAGCTCAGATTCAACCTCCGTGCACAGGAGACCAAAGACAAGGATGAAGCACTCAAGGAAAGAGCGCCATGAGTGCAAAGATGCACAGACATCAACGCTGCATGGGCCACTTGTTAGGCTTCTTTCAAGTGGGCTGGTGAGTGAAGAGCTGAGATATGATGGCTGGAGAAGACAGCAGTGTCCAGGAGGGAAGAACCTGGAACACCACGCCAATAGGACTGCAGTTTGTAACTGTTCCCCACAACCAATTGTTGATGGGTTTTAATTAAAACACCATGTTGGGAAATTGGTATTTTAGAAGTCTTGTTTGGAGGGAATGCCCCCCAGGGGTAGCAGCCCTGGGGAGAAAGCTCACAGGCACTGGGATGTTGTCCATTTCTTTCATTTCTGAATATCTAGCTTTTTCTCGTGTGTCTACTTTAATTAAATCAAAAGGACTGCTCTTGTCCTTGCAGCATTCTTCTTTGGTGTTTCTATACTCCTAGCAGAAGTTCTAAGCCCATTACGGCTTTTTTTTAATAGAAAGTATGAACCGAAAATGGCGGAAAGAACCCAAATTTATCAAAATCGGTGATTTCCCTGATGGCTGCCTGCCTTCCCGAACCTTGGTGTGCGTTGAGTTAAAGCACTGATGTCTTCACAAGAGAGAAGATATAAAAGTGTTACCTAAAATTGCTGGGCTGCTATAAAGGAAATAAATGGCTCTATTACTTTGAAATGTAAGCAAACCTCGCCTCTAAAGCCCTGGGCAACACATGCAGCCGTCCTCTATTAATAAATGGGAGTCTGATGACTGCTCCTCATATGGCATAGAAAGGACATTGAGATGCTTGGCCCCGAAGTGAGATCACGGCAGTGTGGGGAACAGGTCCACTTCTTCCTTCAGGGCACAGTCTGGCTTCTTCTGTGTCAGTAGCACATGGGGACTGAGGCAGAAGGCAGTCTCCAGCCTCAGCTGGTGGAAAAACTTTAACCCAAACAGAATCCTACAGTATGCCAAGAATGGCTTCAAGTATCTCTACAACTTGTAATTTGGGATGCCCTTTATTTTCTGGGGAGGTTCGGGAATGTTTGTTTGCTCATTCAGGATTCCGGATGCTGCCATATGGACAGACATGGACCGGGGGCTGGTTGCTTGGAGAAGCATGGAATGGGGGAGCTCTTGCAGGTGGGGGAAGACTGGTTAGAGCTGTCACCTTTTTTATTCTCCCCTGACAATATGATCAGCAGGTTAGAGGAAAACCCCAGTTGTCCTGGCCTTGAGCCTTAAGTAGTTTCAGAAGAAAGATGGCCTGGGGTGAGGGAGGGGGACAAAGTGTGTCACAGGACAGTGGCTCTGCTTCCCACCCACCAGTGAGGCTGCCTCCTCCCACCGTTTGAACAGAGGACAAGATTAGGAAATAAATGGACTTATTGACCTGGGAGAAAGAGAGAAAATGTACCCTATGGGGCAACAATTTAATCTTGTTTCCTTGAGTTAGACCTCGATTATAATTTACCATTAATTTTATAGACCTAGGGTAACTTTTTATAAAACCTCTTATACTCAATTTCTTCAAGTGTAAAAATGCAAAAAAAAAAAAAATCCAATTTATAGTGGTTTATGGACATAAAAAGTTCGGACACCTGAAACTACTGAGTCACTGCTGACTATATGTAACTATTATTTCATTTCATTACTACTGTTATGGTCAGTATTGTCAGTAATATTGAGAATTTAAAAGGGGATCTACAGAATTCTCATGATCAGAAAGGGAACTGCATAAAGATTGTGTGCTCCAGTCACCAAAAGAACATTAGCAGGGACTATCTGTTAGATAGTTATTAAAGCACAAATATCTCACACGTGTATCTATTAGAATTTGCATCTATAACAAATAAGGGTTTCAGACATTTGGGCTTTGGTCCTAACCATCCTGTGTTCTGGCGTCCTCTAAACACTGACTGAGTGCGGAACTGTGGTGCAGACGGGACTGCTCATCAGAAGCATCCACTCTGCAAGCCAGCAGGACCCTCCGCATCACGGCAGAATCCTCCTGCACCTTTGCTGGCTCTGGTCCCTTTATCATACACGCCCATCACCCCATAGTGACCACAGCTTACCTAGAGCTAGCTAATACTAAACGCCAGCCATTCCCGGTGACACCATCTCACTTCCCTCTCTGTGGCTTTCCCTATTCTCCCGAGGCTTGAAGCTGTTCAGGTGTCCATATAATTTTCTAAATTTATCTAAGGCAATAGGCCATAGTCTGATGCCATTTGACTATAGTGCACTGGTTTTCATTAATGTAAAAACAAAACAAAAAAAATGGTAGAGAATATAAAAGTGTCATTAGTTGTTACAGTAATGTGTTCTGAGATGACTGCTGAGCCTGCATTCAACACTCTCCTGGAATGCCTGGCTGCTTGATCTGCATGAACATCTGGGTTCTACCCATTTGGTCTCACACCTGAGAATCTCTAGTGGCTGTCCCTCCTTTCTCGACATTGGCTGGAGCCCCCTGGTTTAAGCTCTATTTGCCGTGCTTCTAGATGGGCGGTGCTGCAAGGAAGAACCTTACCCCCTTTTCTCTGCCTGCAGCCTGCACGGGATGTGTGCTTCCTCGGGCACAGGCAACAGCAGCCCTTTCTCCTCTCCTTGGCCTCTCTTGTCCTGGTACACTTCCAAGTTCAGAAGGCACAGAGATAACAATGTTTACTTGTTATTTTACTTGTAACTTGTGACTATGATTCTCTGTGGAAGTGCTCGCTCGTTTGTAGACTAAAAACGCTAATTTTAATTTAGCACTTAGAACTACAGAGTTCCATAACACAGTGGGTAAATAAGTCTAGGGCCCCTATTAGGGCCTGGATTCTCTTGTCCCTCTAATTACCAACTACAAGCTGCTAGTGTGAAGGTGTAAGTGTGGCTGGGGAAGTTTGAGGGGACAAGTCCTGCCCTCCTGAAATCTGTGGTGGGGCTCCAACTTGCATGTCTCCTGGAGTCTGAAAACTTGGAAGTTATGTTTTGGCTTCTTTGCCTGTGACCTGCCCTCCAGGACATCATAGGGAGCACAGTGTTTAGCAGGGTAGGATCCAGGTCTTCTTACCTCCGCCTTTGCTGTAAAGGATGCCATCGAAACCTAATGGAACCTTCAGTCTTCACAGCTGCCCGGATCCCCGGGCCATCTCTCTGCAGCAGCCATCCTGCTCTGGAGGCCTCCCCTGGAAGAAGGTCTGAAAATTCATCAAATTTGATAAATTAGAAGGAACATAGCATCTCCCATTGGTGGTAAAAATTTAGTTTGCATGAAGCCAAAGGTATCTACAAAGGAATAGGAGAGGAAAAAAGAAAAGAAAACCAGAAAACCTGGGTGTTTACTAAGTA
The DNA here is from genome assembly GCF_000181295.1 of Otolemur garnettii. NCBI lineage: Eukaryota > Metazoa > Chordata > Mammalia > Primates > Galagidae > Otolemur > Otolemur garnettii. The sequence goes on along the minus strand of NW_003852454.1, from coordinate 11,114,196 downwards.
CCAAGCTTCAAACAGGTAGTCTCAAGTATCATATTTTATCACCTTTAAAACAAAACCTTTCTGAAAAAGCTTTTTTATCAATTAAAAAGGGGGCTCATAGATTTATATGCCTTCATAAGAAATAATATGCAGAGATTATGGACCCATTATCCAACTCCCCACCCCGTCAAAAGTGGCAGTTGCAAACCTGTACTGCGCCACACAGCCAGGAGAGGAATACTGACGTGATCTGGATGCGGAGCAAATCCTCCCCCCCACCCTCTCTCCCGCCGTCCTGCAGCCACACACAGCCCTCACAACCCCCAACCCTTAATCCATGATAACTAATAGTCTGTTCTCTATTTTCACAGTTTTGTCATTTTTCATTTATATGACATTTTAAGAATGTTATGGAAGTGGAATCATATAGTTTGTCTTTGGCTTTTTTCATTTAGTATAATTCTCCAGAGATTCATCAAAATTATCAACTGTATCGACAATTCATTCCTTTTTGTTACTGCATAGCGTTCCCTGCTATGAATGTATCACGATTTGTTTAGCTATCCACTTGTTGAAAGGGTATGTAGATTGTTTGCAGTTTCATCTATAACAAATAAAGCCACTGTGTACAAGTGTTTTTGTAACTGTGAGTTTTGTTTCCCTCTAACCCAGAGGTACAGTTGCTGGGTCATATGGTAGGTGGATGTGTATTTAGTTTTTAGACAGTGCTGAGCTGTGTTCCAGAGTAGCTGTACTGTTCACGTGTCCATCAAAGATGCATGAGTGATTCCGTTCCTCTGCTCCTCACCAGCCTTTCATGTGAGTGTGTAATGTGTGTCTTTTTACTTTTATCTATTTTTATAAGTATATCCTTGTGTTTTAATTTGCAATTATCCAATAATAACTAGTGATGTTGAGTGTGTTTGTATAATTTTTTGGAGACTCACGCAATCTCTTTAGTAGTGGATGTTTTGCCTTTTATCTAATTGGATGTTTGTTTTTTATTATTGAGTTTTGAGAGAACTTTATAAATTCTAGATACTAGGGTTTTTTGCTTTTTTTTTGTCAGATAAATGGTTTGTAAATATTGTCTCCGAGTATATTGCTTGCCTTTTCACTCCCTTAAAAGGATCTTTCACACAGCAAACTTTTGTAATTTTGATGAACTCAAATCATCATTTTATTTTCACTGTTATTATCAAGTTATTACTTTTGTGAAAAGAGTTCTTTGCCTGGCTCTGGTTCCTAAGCATTTGATGCTATGCTTTCTTTCTTTCTTTTCTTTTAAATGTAATAGTTTTAGCATTTAAAGTTAATAGTTTTATCTTCTACAATTAAGTCCATGATCCTTTTCTGTTGTTAGTTTTTATATACAATATAATGTTTAGGCAGAGGTTCATTTTTTTGTCTGTGGAATTATTTCAGCAACATTTATTGAAAAGGCTCTACTTCCTCGAGGTGGTGCCTGTGGCTCAGAAGGGTAGGGTTCTGGTCCCATGTGCCAGAGGTGGCAGGTTCAGACCATCTCTGGCTAAAAAAAAAAAAAAAAAAAGAGAGAGAGAGAGAGAGAGAGAGAAGGCTCCACTTCCTCTAATAAATTGCTTTTACACTTTGGTCTAAAATCACTTGAGTACCCTGGAAAGGGTTCATTTCTGGCTTGTCATCCCACAGAACTATCTTTGTATTTCTGTATCTTCCTTCACCAGTACCACACTTTCTTGATTATTCTAGTTATATGATAGATCTTCTTCCTGTTTCATTCTCTATTTCAAAATTGTTTCAACTATTCTAGTTCCATTGCCTTTCTATATAAATTTTAGAATAATCTGGTCCATATCTATAAGGAATCTTGTTGCAATTTTGATATGAATTTCATTAAACGTAACTGGCCGTGAGAACACATGTCTATGACCCTTGTTTGTGTTTTATAATTCTCTCCCTCTTGCATTTTAGTCTCAACCTAATAGGTCTTGACAACCCAAACCCTGTAACTTTCGGTTGACTACTCGACATTTTGAGTCATTTCCCCCCCCCAAAAAAATTTCTACAAGACAAAGGAGTTGAGATTCCCAAAGGCCCCTGCAGAGGCTTCAGACGTCAAGCCTCACTTTACTCACACCCCTGCCTCAGTGCACGTAACGCTCTGTTGCTCTGCTCCTGAGGAGACAGGTTTGAGGCAGTGTCCCCCATTCTCCTGACTAACATCTTTTATACTAAAGATTATTTTTTTCCTTGACAATTCTCCTTGTCTCAATACCGACTTTCTATGCAGGGTGAGCAACCTGGCCTGGGCCGGACCCTTTGGAGTTTGGTAACATAAATTTCAATCAGTTTTAGAAGAATTGGTATCTTTACCATCCAGTTGTCCAATCCTGAAAAAAAAAAGATATTTTTATTTATTTAGATTTTTTTCTGTCCATTTCAATACTGTGTTATAGTTTTCTGGCTACAAATCTTTATATGTATTGTTAATTTATTGTTTGCTGTTAATTTTTTTCTAAGTATTTAATACTTTTATCAATTAAAAATATATTCTATTTTTAATTTTGGCACTCACATGTTAGATTGCATTGTGGATATAATAATTGATTTGTGTGTGTTTACCCTGGATTCTGATACCTTGCTGAAGTCATTTTTTTATTTGAGGATTTTTTTTTTTTAATTTGGAGGATTTTCTAGGTGTGACTACTTGTATAGGCAGAGTTGTACATTTTCTTTTCCTGTCTTTATACCTTTTATTTCCTTTTCAAGCTTTTTTCCACTAGTTAGAACTTCCAGTAATATGCTGAGAGCAGACATCCTTTCCTTTTCCCCAAACTTACGGGAAAAGTATCTCAAACCATTAAGTGTAAGATAAGCTACAGGTTTCCTGTAGACAGCATTTACCAAGTCAAGAAGTTCCACTTTGCTACCGCTTGCCTGCAAGTTTTTATCATAAATAGGTATTAAATTATGACAACTGCTTTTTATGTATCAATTAGTATGATCTTCTCTTTTTTGTAGTTATTTTTTGACTGGGGCTGGGTTTGAACCTGCCACCTCCAGCATATGGGGCCGGCACCTCTCAATCTTCTCTTTTTCGTTCCTTATGTTAATATGGTTAATTATATTGATTTTCACATTTGAACCACCATGTATTCTTGGAATAAACCTCATTTGTTCATGGTACATAGTTATTTTTATAAACTGCTTAATCTTACTTGTTAATACGTTAAATGACGTTTTCATCTAGATTAATGAAGACATGGTCTTAATTCACACCTTACTTATTTCCTTCTCTCCTTTTTCTTTCCCCCCTTTTTGTCTTTTCTTTCTTTTCCTTTCTTCTTCCTGTGTTTTGCTTATTGTAAGATTGAAAAACATTTGTTTCATAAATTAATTGGAAATTCTTTTATCCTTTTCAGTATTATGAGAGAGTGCAGAATTAGTGTTAATTCTTCTTAAATGTTTGGTAGAACTCAATAGTAGTATGATCTGTGCCTGGGTATTTTTTAGCAGGGGGAGTGAGTTAAGTTACAGATTCAATTCATCATTAGTTATAGAGCTGCTCTGAGCATCTGTATTACATTGAGTAAGATGTAGTAATTTGTGCTTTTTGAAGAACTGGTCTATTTTAACTAAATTGTGAAAAGTATATGTGTGTGTAGATATGTTTAATCTTTTATTATCCTTTTGGTGTCTGCAAAGTTTGTAGTGAGGTTTCCGTTTCACTCCTGATACCTGGAATTTATGTCATCTCTTTTTTTCTTTGTGTCAATTTCACTGGTTTTCTCTAACAATTAGCCTTTTAAAATTGACTTCTGTATTATTTTCCTTTCTTAATTTATGTTATATTATTATGATAATGATATATTGATATGATATATGATTGATAATGATATGATATTATGATATATGTTATCATATTATTTTCATTCTCCTTCTTGGTTTGGGTTTGTTTTCTCTTCTTTTCTTTTTTTTTTTTTTTTGGCCTTTTTTGTCTGAGTTCTTAGGTTGTTTATCTGAAATCTTTCCAATTTTCTAATACAAACATTTAGCACTATGAATTTAAGTTCTTTAGTTATATCATACAAATTTTGATATGATGCTTTTTTCATCTTCAATCCTTTTGATGTGTGGCCGTTTTCCTTGAGATATCTTCTTCTATCTGTGTATCTTTTATTCCTTGAGACAGAATCTGGTTAGAGTGCCCTGGCACCAGCCTAGCTCATGTCAACCTCAGACTCGTGGGTGCAGGTGATCCTCCTGCCTCAGCCTCCTGAGTAGCTGGGACTATATACTCCCTCCACAATGCTTGGCTAGTTTTTTGGTTTTTTTTTTTTCATTTTTTAATAGAGATGAGGTCTTGCTCTTTCTCAGGCTGCTTTCAAATTCCTAAGCTCAAACAATCCACCTGCCTCAAACTCCTAGAGTGCAAAGGTTACAGCATGAGCCCTGGGCCTGACATTATTATTTCTTTATTCTTAATGGCATTTGGTTTCCAAATGTTTGGGTATTTTCTTATTATCTTTCTGTTATTGATTTCTAGTTTCCTACCCTCATTATCAGAGAAAATACTCTGTATGATTGTAGTGTGTTTAAATTTGTTGAGGTTTGTTTTATGGCCCAGAATAATTCTGCCTTGGCGTATGTCCTGTAAGTGTTTAAAGGAATGGTGTGTTCTGTAGTTGTTGAGTGAGGCACTGTGTTCTATAAGTGTGAAATAGCTAATTGTGTTCTTATCCGTATTTGTTGATTTTCTGTTTGCTCCATCAGTTCAACAATTATTTATTTTTTTTTGGTTTGTTAAAAAGTTTATTTGAAAACAAGTACTCTCATATGAGTGGACTTCAAAAAGTTGGTGGAAAATGAAATTAAAAGGTAAAAATAAAAAATATAAACTTTATCTCTCAACATAAATGCCATCAAGTTAAAGACGCTTCTGTCAGCAATGTCGCCAGCCATTTAGTTTATCCATAAAGAACTGAGGGTTCTGGGAATTTAATCATATAAATACAGTGTCTTTTACATTATTAACTGAAGAAAAATAGATACCCTTTATGGATTATTTTAAGATTTGTAAACAATAAGAACTCCGAAGGAGCCAAATCAGGGTTGTAAGGTGGGTGCCTAATGATTTCCTGTTGGAACTCTTGTGAAATTGTCTTTGTTTGATGAGAAGAATGAGCAGGAACATCACCATGGTGCAGTTTTCCTGGGAGTTTTTGACCTAAAGCTTTGGATAACTTTCCATCCCACCCTGAACACGCCCAATCTTGTCTGATGCTCCATCAGTGATTGAGAAAAGGGCATTGAACGATTATAATTGTGAATTTGTGGATTTCTCTTTTTAGTTCTGTGAAGTTTTGTTTCGCAGTATGTTATAGATTTATTGTTTAGTGCATATAAGTTTAGGAATCAAAAAAATTTTAAACAACAATAAATTTACAATTCCCATGTTTTTCAATACATCCTGTCAATAACTTTCTTTTAATTGATGTGTTTAGACAATTTATATTGTCTGTAACTATTGATATGTTAGGTTTTAAGTCTGCCATTTTGTTTGTTTTCTTCTTGTTCTCTCTTTCTAGTTTTTATTTTTCTAGTCTTCCTGGGGGCTACTTGAAATGTTTTTAGAACTCCACTTTGTGCATCTATAGATATTTTTGGTGTGTCATTTTGTATAGTTTTTTAGTGGTTTCTTTAGAATGGGTGTATGTATATGTATGTATGTGTGTGTATATATATGTGTGTGTGTATGTGTGTATATATATATATATAAATATGTGAGTATACAGTTGACTCTTGAACAACATATGGCTTAAGGGTGCCAATCCCCTGCAGAGTTGAAAATCCATATATAAATTTTTTCCAAAATTAAAAAAATTTTTTTAATACATTCATTTTAAAATATCTGTGCAAAGTAGACCTATGTAGTTCAAACTCTGCTGCTCAAATGTTAACTCTATATGCCATGTTCTCAGGAAAAATGTAACTTGTCTGCTACTGATGGAAAGATGGTACTTAAGTTATTACTGGCATTTAGGCAAACTGTTTTAAGCAACAGTAAGTCTACAACAGAAGTTCCAGAATTCATCATTGATGGTAGGTGTTGGTGTCTTTCTCATGCAACTCCACACACATGTATTTGTTCTTGAAAAAGGAGGCACTTATTATCCTGGATTTATTGCTTTTTAGCTTTATATTTAAGGAAGATAATTTATCATGGAGAACAGAAGTCCACGTGGGCTGTTCAGGAGCAGGGGCATGAGGTAAGCTCCCTGCTCTGAATAATGGAAGAGAATAGAAACATGGTAAAACTTCCCATTAATTACTAGCCTGAAGAGAGATTCAGAAAATAATTTTAAGAAATTAAAACAACTTTTTACATTTTGTAATGTTCCTTTCCGTGGTAAAAGGAAAATGTGTCCTCACAAAGATGTCCACATCTTAATCCCCGGCACCTAGGAATATGTTAAGTAACACAGCAAAAGGAATTAAGAATGCAGGTGGAATGAAGGTTTTTAATCAGCTAATCGGGATTATGAAGAATTCCCTGGGCTGTCTGGGTGGATTCAGTGTAATCTCTGCAGTCCTCTCAGTGGAAGAGGGAGGCAAAAAAGACTGAGCGTCTCAGAGACACAGAAGGAGAAAGACTCAGCAGGCTGCTGGTCCCTGTGCAGGAGAATTCATGTCCAGGATGCAGGCGCTGAGAGCACCAGAAAAAGGAAAGCGGTGGGTTCCCCCTCAGCATCTCCACGGGCAATGTAGACCTTTCAGCTCCCTGATGTTAGTCTATTGAGACCCTTTATGTATTTCTGATGTTCATAATTATAAGATAACCACATTATGTTGTTTTAAGTCATTACATTTGTAATGATTTGTTACAACGGCCCTAAGAAACAAAGACAGCACCGGTTGTCTATTTTATTCAAACTGAGATTACTCTAGTTCTTGACATGGTAAGGGATTTTCATCAGAAATACAGACATCTAGGATATATGTTTTGAGGTTCTGCATCTTATTTAATTTATTTCTTTAAAACTGCTTTTTCTCTTTCTCTTTCCTTTTTTTTTTACTCCATAAAATTTATTTTTCCAAATGCACAGTTAGGTGGACCTGTTTGTGCATCTTCATCAGCAGCTGGGGCTTCTCTACTGTTGGTGTTTCTGGTATAACTTACTTTTGTTCGTACTTTGAAGCCAGCTCCGTGAGTCCTTAACTAAGGAGCTCCTGAAGGGCTACACCGGCTGGGGAACCCTGACCTTCAGTCTGCCGGTGACCACAGCTCCTTACAGAGTTTGTGATACGTATCTTGCAAACCAGACTCAGTGTTGAGCTTGTCCTGAGTGGACTTTGGACACTTCTTTCCAGCCTTGCCCCCAGATCTGTTCACTGGGTCTTTGCTTTTCTTGGCTGATTTTCCAGCATCTTACTTCTTCTTGTTGTCCTTGTGAAGGAGGAGCTTTGCGAAGCTCCAAAAGGGACTACCACTGCTATGGCCTCACTAAGATGTTGGACAAAGAAAAAATCACTTTATCACAAGGACATTTACACTAGAATGTTACTGCAACTCAATTCACAATTGTCAAGAGATGGAAACAACCCAAGTGCCCATCAATCTGTAAATGAATTAACAAATTGTGGTTTGTTAATCACAATGTAACAATAGCATTAACTGTATTATAATAGTAATTCAGCCATTAAAAAGATGGAGAATTTGTATCTTTTACATTAACCTGGATGGAGTTGAAACACATTCTTAGTAAAGTATCATAAGAGTAGAAAAATAAGCATCTAATATACTCGATACTAACGTGAAACCAATAGAAAAACAACTATATGCCATATGAGAGAAAATCACAAGTATATTCGAGCGGGGGGAGGAGAGGAGGGGGAAGGGAGCAGGGGAGGGGGATTGTTTAGTTCTCTCTTTCACCTGAAGGGCACCGGGTAAGGGTACACAGCGCCCCTCCTGGATGAGGGGCTCAACTACAGCTTGAACTTTACCTTAGAAATGTAAACAATGTAACCTAATCATTTGTACCCTCATATTAATCTGAAAAAAAAAATAAAAAAGTTGTCAGATGAAAACCTAAATGGCCTTTTCTAAATACCACTCATGCAGGGGAAGGGTGGACATGGCCTTAGTATTGCCAGATGGGGCAGAAGTCCAGGCTCTCTGCTTAGCCCCCAGCGAACACCTGATAATGGGGCCGTGCTCTCTGTTACTTCTGGCTGGGGTCAGCCTTCCAGCCCCTCGTCAGGCCACCAGTGATAGCACCCTGGCCTGGCAGGCTGGGAGCACCTTGTTACTATTCTCATGTGACCTTAATTATCCCCTTGGGGGTTGGCCCCCTCACCACTGGACTGTGCTGAACCTCTTGACCCTCCACTAGGTCTCTTAAACCCCTCCGCTTCCCTCCCCACATGTAGGAGCAGGTTTCCTCAGATTGCTGGATGTGATTGGAAGTCCACGCTGCCCACACGGCCTCCACTGACAGGGAGAGGGTGCTGGCACATCACTCCCAGGAGGGATGAAAATCCTCCGTCTCTATTGACCTGTCTCCTGAGCCACCCTGGAGTGATGGACAAGCTTCCTTACAGTCAGGGAGGGAGGAAGCCGGGATCTCCATTCAGATTCTGTTGTGTGGGTAAGTGGAGGCACCATGCAGTTTTTATGGTGTTCGGCTTATGTAGAGTGGTTTCTGCCTAATACTTTTCTGTCTTTTTCGACTCCCCTTTTCCTGGTTCTCTGGCTAAGGGGCTTTCTTGTCTGTGCCCTGTGCTGTTTCTTGGTGGCCACCTGCTCTGCAGCATGTCAGGTCTATAGGAAGCAAAAACAACCCCCAAGGGACTCACTGCCTGTCGCTCCCTGTGTGCTGAGATCCCCAGTCAGGCGGTCTTCATCTTCTACCTTTCAGAGTCTTCTTATATAGGCTTGGTACATACAGACCAGGATGTTTTTCTGTTTCTTAGCAAGATGAACAGGGAAACTTGATTCTAATCTATCCTCCTAAGAGCAGAAACTCCGCTGTCTTTTTAATCGTAATCAAGATGAGGCAGGCAGATGTTAACAACTTGCTAAAGCTGACACATACATTCATCCAGCAGATATCGTTCTGAATGTGACACCCCCTTCCCATTTTTTCCAACTACAGTAGTTGGAATGAATGTTTTATATGCTTGCTTGAAGAATGTGGACTTTCTTCTAAAGGCAATGCAAGCCACCACTGATAACATTCTGACTGACAAATCTCTAAAGAGCCAGCAAGGGTATGAGACCGGCCATTTGGCTGAAGATGGGACTTATTCCTACTTCTAAGTCTAAGACATTTCTTCTTCAGCGTCCTCATGTAATCTCTCTGAACACTGGCTATCTTTGGGGTTGAAAAGCTATTTTGGTTCTTGCTTCTAAATCTCCCTGGAATTTCTCAAATCTCAAAATAGACCAACCGGAGGAAGAAGGCTGCTCCTTGTCAGATTACCAATACTTCCAGGCACAGGGTGGTAAGAAAGTGTCAAGGGATGTTTTGGCAGAGCTGCTAAATTAAAATAAGTTTAAAAATATGTATCTGCTCAGCACACCTTAGCACAGCAGGTAAAGATGTCTCTTGAAAGAGCCAGAAGGTCTTACATTACATTATGTCATGTAATCCAGCTTCTCTGTGTTTATTGACTTGAATGGAATAAATGTGAATGTGTGTGTTTATACATAAAGCACACATCTTGTGCAGAATGAGAACTACTGCACATCAGATATGCCACAAACAGCAGCAAAATCCTGGGCTTTATTACTCCTCTTTTAAATATATTTTTCCAGAAGTTCCAATTAAATAATTTTATCCAAACAAATAAGAATTTATTGGACACCTATTGTGTGTTTGGTTATCTAAGAGGAAAGAGATTCTTTATGCTTTTAAACCTGGGCCTTGTTTCATCTGAATCAACCCCTCACTTCAATTCCATCTCCTGATGATCATCAAAAAAAAAAAGGAAAAAACCCAACTCACTTCTCACACGCTATGTTGATGCTAGTTATAAAATGACTAAACTTTGATGACAAAGTTATTTTAACTTTTCTTTTCTTCCCTTGGAAATGTCATTGACCATGTCCTGCTCCCAATTATGTCTAAGAGTGAGATGTATCACCGCCGTTCCACAGCCAGCGTCTTCTCCCAGGGCTTTCTCCCCACCCCATTCTCAGCTTCGGGCAGACCTCCCCAAACTTGTTTGCGTCATAGTGCTCACAGGGTCTCAGCAACTTGTTCATTGCCTCCTAGCCTGAAAGACTTACCAAACAGTCCCAATCATTAGGTCAATAAGTTAGAAAATATTGGATATTTGTGTCCTAATAACTTTGTATCTGGTAGAAAAAATAATACAGAGAAATGAAAAAAATATTCATGAAAACGACAGTGACTTAGTAATGGGATGAGTTATGCCCTTTGAGATCAGACTGGATGCCGCCCTCCAGATGGCCTGCTCCATGGTGATGTCTACATGGCACTTGCTCTGTCACAGCAGCACTGAGAACACAGGTTGACCTCAGTGGGCGGCATGGTGTCCTCTGAAGTGAAAAACGTGGACAACCTCACAGAGAAGCCTACATAGGGCTTCACAGTTCTCAGGTATCACTGTGTTTCAACAACTAAAAATCCCTCGCAGAGGCCATGGGAGTTCACTGTGGTTCTCCAGGGCACCTGTGTAACCAATTTGTGAACCATGGGCATGGTAGTGTCAACTGCAGGGCCAGACGGTGTCAGCTGACAGCCCAGCTCTGCTGTAACTTACACGTCACTTAACCTCTGTTTTCAGTGTGTGTGTGTGTGTGTGTCCTCATTTAAAATTTTTAGGCTGGTAGTATTTATTTTATAGGTTTTTAAATACAAAGTAAGCAAATTTATATATGCAGAGTATTTTAAACAATTCCAAGCATAGGGTATACATTATGTAAATAGATGTTAGCTATTTATTTATATGTAAGCTATGCCCTAATTTCTCAAAGTTTAAATAATTTATCTGTCAGATCTTTCCCATAAGGCTCACTATATACTATAGACCCCTATTAGTCTAAAAAAATATAAACTGCAACATTTAAACAAAAAGAAAAAAAGGAATGTTTTCTCAAATTTTTTAAATCATTTCTCCTTGTCTTATCCTGTTTTGGGTCCCTGCAGAGCTGAGCACTCTGCCCCTCCCCTCCCCCACACCCTACCGCACTGCACAGGGTCTGGTCCTCCAGGATATGCTTTCCGCAAACATCCCCCACTTCTTTGGTAAATCCTCTTCTTTTTCATCTTCCCAGGCGCAGAGGTATCTTGGTTTGCCTTCCTTCCCTATCTTTGGTCAATATACAGGCATAACTCAGAGACATGGTGGGCAAGGTTCCAGATCACCACAATAAAGTAAATATAGCAGTAATGCACACAATTTTTATTTTGTTTCTTAGCACATATGAAAGTCATCTTTACAGTTTTTTTTTTTGGCCGGGGCTGGGTTTGAACCTGCCACCTCTGTTATATGGGGCTGGCACCCTACTCCTTGAGCCACAGGCACTGCCCTGAAAGTCATCTTTATAATACATCATATTCTATTAAGTGTGCTATAGATTTATGCCCAATAAATAATTGACAAACCGTATTTAAAAATAATTGATTGCTAAAAAATGCTGATGATCATGTGAACCTTCAGTGGGTCGTATTCTTCCTGCTGGTGGAGGATCTCGCCACGATGGTGATGGCTGCCCACTGATCAGGGCAGCGGTTGCTAAAGGTTGGGGTGTCTGTGCAACTTCTTGATAAAACAGTAATAAAGTTTGCACACTGGTTGACTCTTCCTTTCATGAAAGATTTCCCTACAGCATATGATGCTGTTTGATAGCATTTTACTCACAGGAGAAGTTCTTTCAAAATTGGTGTCAACCCTTTCAAACACCTGCTACTCCTTTATGAACTAAGTTTATGTGATATTCTAAATCCTTTATGCCATGTCAATAATGTTCTTCACCAGGATTTGATTCCACCTCAAGAAACCATTTTCTTTCCTCCTCTATAAGGAGTGACTTCTCATTCATTCACATTTTATCAGGAGATTGTAGCAATTTGAACTCATCTTCTAGCTCCACTTCTAATTCTAGTTCACTTATTATTTCCACTACATCTGTTAACTGTTTTTTCCACTGAACTCTTGAATCTCTCAAAGTAATTGCTGAGAGTTGATATCAACTTCTTTAAAAGTCTTATTGATGTTGATATTTTGACAGCTCCCTGGATCATGATTTTTCCTAATGACATCAAGAATGGTAAATAATTCCAAAAGATTTTCAATTTATTTTTCCAGGATTCATCAAAGGAATCACTACCTATGGCAGCTATAGCCTTACAAAATGTATTTCTCAAGTAATGAGATCTGAAAGTCAAATTAATTTGTGGTCCATGGGATGTAAAATGGATATTTTGTCAGTAGAGATGAAAACAACATTAATCTTTTTGTATATCTCCATTAGACACCTTAGAGACTAGGTGCATTGTCAATGAGTAGTAATACTTTGAAAGATAATCCTTTTTTTTTTTTCTGACCAGTACGTCTCAACTTTAGGATTAAAATATTCAATAAACAATGTAATAAACAGCTGTGCTATTACTGAGGCTTAGTTGTTCCATTTATGGAGCATAGGCAAAGTATATTTAGTATAATTCTTAAAGACCCTAAAATTTTTGGAATGGTAAATGAGCTTCGGCTTCAACTTAAAGTCACCAGTTGTCATACCTGCCAACAAGAAAGTAAGCCTGTTCTCTGAAGCCAAATTTGCATTAACATCTTTCTAGCTATGTAAGCTCTGGATACCATCTTCTTCCAGGAGAAGGTTATTTCATGTACATTAAAATTTGTCATGTAATGTAGCTACCTTCACCAATGATCTCAGCTAGATATTCTGGATAACCTGATGCAGGGTCTACATCAACACTTGCTATTTCACCCCGAACTTTTATGTTAAGAAGATTGTTTCTTTCCTTAGACTTCATGGACTGTCTTCTATTACTAGCTTTACACTTTTCTGTTGCAGCTTCTGAACCTCTTTCTGCCTTCACAGAATTGAAAACAGTTGGGGCATTGCTTTGGATTTTGCCTTATTTAAGAGAATGCTGTGGTTGTTTTGATCTTGTATTTAGACCACAAAAACTTTCTCCGTATCATAAAGCATTGTCTTATCATCCACATGTACACTGAAATAACACTTAACTCCTTTAAGAACTTCTTTTCATTTACAACTTGGCTCACTATTTGACACAAGAGGCCTAACTTTTGACTTGTCTCAACTTTCAACATGCCCTCCTCACTACACCTAATCATTTCTAGACTTCGATTTAATAAGGTAAGAAATGTGAAACTCTTCCTTTCACTTGAACACTTATAGATCATTGTAGGGTTACTGATTGATCTAATTTCAATATTGTTGTGTCTCAGGAGTAGGGAGGCCCTGGGAAAGAGAGAGAGATGGGGAAATAGCTGGTCGGTGAAACAGTCAGAGCACTTGCAGTTATGGACAATGTTTGCCATCTTTTTTGTTTATTTTTTTGTTTGTTTTGAGACAACAGTTTCACTGTGTTGACAAGGCTACAGTGCTATGGCATCAACTTAACCCACAACAATCTCAAACTCCTGTGTTTAAATATCTTCTTGTCTCAGCCCCCTGAATAGCAGGGACTACAGGCACTTGCCATAATGCCCGATGTATTTTTTTTCTATTTTTAGTAGAGACAAGGTCTCACTCTTTCTTGGGCTGGTCTCAAACTCCAGGAGGAGCTCAAGGGATCCTCCTGCCTTGGCCTCCCAGAGTGAGAGGATTACAGGTGTGAGCTGCCATGCTCAGCCTAAGTTTGCCATCTTGTACAGGCATGGTTCATGGGACTCCAAAACAGATAAAATTATAACATGAATAATCACTGACCACAGATCACTGTCACCAATAATTAAAAGGTTTGAAATAGTGCAATTATTCCCAAAGTATGACCCAAAGACATACAATGAGTACATGCTGTTGGAAAAACGGCACCAGATAGATTCGTTCAGAGGAAGTTTTCCATAAACCTTCAATTTATAAAAAATGCAATATTTGTGAAGCACAATAAAGCAAAGCACAATAGAACAAGGTATGTTTACATTCCATGCTGTGCTCTCCCCTCACACTTTCAAGTTTAATTATCAGTTTTCTTTTTCTTGGTAACACTGTACATCAGAATCATTGGAAGAGTTTGTGAGTCTCTTTTTGTTTTGAATTAAGAATGACTGGCTCCCATCTGTATCCATTTTAATGTAATGAAAAATCTGACACTGCAAAAGTGGTGAAAGCAGCATCACCACCTTGATTTCTCAATACGTGAACACAGTTTTGAAGTTGATGTCCTTTTTCATTGTGTTGGGATGACTTAGTCTCAGGCTCTCTGCTTTCCCCTTTCTACTCTGACTCTGAGATTTTATTCAGGTTTGGTAGGGAAGGCTGGTATTTACCTAGAACTATGCTGGCATCCACTGAGCCATGGACTAGCCTGGGAGAGCTTGGTAATCTGCTCTTGGAAATGCAACTATATGATCAATTAAGCCTGTAAATGCCCTCATTTCTGGAGACTGTCCTAGAAACCCCTGCATACTGCTGGGTGTGTGACCTGCACTCCCACCTCCACACCAGCAGGGGTGCTACAGAGCTCTAGGAGCTCCTCTCTATCCACATAGCCATTCCCAGTTACAGATGTCCTGTCTTCATTGCTGCTCCAGTGCAGAGGGCCCGGATGCAGTGGAGAGAGGTGGAGGTCCTCTAACTCACCTGGTGTCCTCCTGACTTTCTCTTCCCCAAAGCCAGCAACACCAGGCTTCCCTACTCTGATTTCCGTTTCAAATATTTTTCTTGAGGAAATGATCTTGTAATGGCTAACCTAATTAAATGAGGGAAATTTTCCATATTATCAGAGGAAATACTGGACAGAAAACAAATAAATACTGAGATTTTTGAAATTTAAATAGCTCTGTGGGTCATTCAGTTGTGCTTCCAACATGAGAGTCAAGGCTACATATATTTGCCCTCTCTCATTCCATAAATGTAATCACCACACTGTCATGTTTACAAATCGCAGTTTCTATATTTTTGCCTCTTCCATAACATGTCACATAAACAGCAAAATCTGACTTGCATTTTTCTGTTAGATATTTCCACTTGTCCCTAGCACATCAAAGTCAATTAAAATGATACACACTTATAAATTTGCTTCAAAATTTGTGAGGACTATTCTTCCTCAAGTCGCAATCATGGAAAACGGGATCACTAAATGATACACCTGAAATTTGGTCTAGGAAATTTCTGACTTACTCTTTCTTCCTACGACTTTATAATCCCACCCAGTTATTACATGCCAAAGATTGTGCAATCTCTTTCATAAAATGGCATTGCCAATTCGCTGCACTAAGTGATAACTAACATCTTACAATGTGGATAGTGTACCACATTTGGAATTTAACAAATATAACCCTGATTGATTAGAAGAACTCTGTGAGGTGTGAAAGGGAGATATTACTATCACCATTTGTCATGTTGGGAGCTTAAAGCTTAGGGAACTGATGTACTGAAACTCGGAGTAAATCAACAAAATATTTAAATTCTATGTATTTTTTCTTGGACTTTATGACTCCTTAATTGTCCCATAAATTAACTCAAAGGTTCTTAGGCTAGAAAAATTCAGAATGGCATGTTGATCATATTTTTAAACAAAAAGTATATGCGTATACAGAGAGAGACACACACACACACACACACCCATAAACAATGCAAGCGTTAGGGGCACTGATCCGTGCCCCCCAAAACAGCCAGAACTCTGCTTGTAACTTTTCAGTTCCTTAAAACTTAACTAATATTTTACTCATGATCGGAAGCCTTACCAATAACATAAATAGTTGTTTAATACATATTTTCTGTGTGTATATTACATATTTATTACAGTAAAGTAAGCTGGAAAAGAGAAAATGTTATTAAGAAAGTTATAAGGGAAAGGACATATATTTGCTATTCATTAAGTAGAAATCGATCATCATAAAAAACTTTATCCTCATTGTTTTCACATTTTTTAGGCTGAGGAGGAAAAGGGAGGGTTGATCTTGCTGTCTCAGGGGTGGAATAAATTTCTATGTAAGTGGACCTGTGAAGTTCACATCTGTGCTGTTCAGGGTCCGCTGTACATGCAGATAGAGATATGCAGATACATCTGTCTCTTGATGCCAATGTATTCCAGTCTGGGAGTGGGTATTTCATCTGTGTGTCAACCCAATCTACACTCAAATTCTTGAGCTATCTTTGCTCTTAATGGGGCACAAAGATAAATAAATAGATTAAGTGGTTTATATATAGCTGTTAAAGATCTTGTAAAGGGGACTCTGTTATTTTGGGCTTCATCCTCTTGGCCTAGAACAGAACCAGACGTGTCTCACTATTAACAGATCGATGTTGAATTAATGAAGTGTAGATCTCTGAGTTGGTGGACACAAGGAGAGATCTGGAAGTTAAAACAATTGCCACTCTCTTATTATTTTAAATGGACCTTTTTTTTCAGTTTCTTTTTCTGTTTTTTTTTTTCTTTCTATGGATTACAAAGAACTGAAAGTAAGAATACGTAGCTTACCTCTGATTGGTAGGTGTACATATTATTGATACTTTTCAGTGGAAAAAACAGAAATAAATTTGCAAGTAGAGGTCACTGGGAAATTGTGGTTTGGGTAGAAGATGAAAGGTAAGTCCTGCCACTGTGTTAATAAAAGGAGATTCACACACATGCCCACAAATGCCCACATGTCCCTCAGTCTCTCTAATCTGTTGATTGCACTAGAATTTTGCAGCTTAACAGCCAGTCCTTTGCCTTTAGAGTCTTTGTTTTGTTAACATAAATTTCTCAATAGGTTCATTCCAAGTATAGGATGGAACATAAGAGGTGTGGGGAATGGGCAGGAGAACAGAGGCCTTTGAAGTATGTGAGATCCCAGGAAAGGTGCATGCATGGCCCACAAGAACTGTAAGACTCGCACTAGACAGAGCAATGCTGTTAATATCTACAGACACAGTGTGAAGCACCTATCAGGTGTTAATGCATTTTATCCTCCCAGTGACACTGTGGGGGAAGCTGTATTATTGTGTATACCACACAACAGGAATAAACTGAAACCAAAACAATCCAAGTCATTTTCTAGCAAAGGAACTAAGTAGAAGTTTGGGAATTGAACCCAGGCCATTAGCTCGTGTCCTTTAGAGAAGAAATGCTGGCTTGGGAGTTCCCACCTCACTCTTGTCAGCGAGTGTCTGCTGCTTCTCATTTTAAGAACATATTTGGAAACCTTTCAACAACCCAGTTGATAATAAGTAGCTAGTCACACATGTGTACATGCACACATACATACACACGTATGGAAACATTTCCCTCCTACACCCTCTCCTTCCAAATCTTGTTTCCTTGTCCATTCCCACCCACAAACCTGTAGCCACTTCTCCAATGTGAGGTCCTGAATTTCTCAAATACAAATAGGCACATGAAACAGTGAGCTTAAAGAATTTTATCTTTAAATGAGAATATAGGGGCCGAGAATAATAGGAGCTCTTCCTCTGAAAGATTTTTACGTACTTCACATGATGTAGTGGCCAATTAAAACTCTACCACTAAGTGGGGCCAATCACTCATCACTTAGACTTTATTTTCCTCTGTCGCAAAATAAAGACAAGTTCTGGGCATTCTGGGGCATGTGAGTCACTTTTCTAAAAGCCTCACATTTCCTTTTGTTTTTTATTAATAGTATGTGAAAATAAGATGAAATGCTAAGTGATAAAATGGTATCAGTTATAATATATTTTAAAAGTTACCAAGTTAGTGCAGTTTGTCACATGGTTTAATATACTGGCCAAAAGTTCTCATTGTGTTACATTTTTACAAGTCTTCTCAGGAAAGCGTTGCCTCCCCACTTTCCTCAACAGTCCTGTATCTTCTTGCATATTAACCAATTTCCTGCATTGCCATGAAATACCAAGTCCTCATTTCTTTTTAATATGCCTCAGCCGAGCTTGGTTTCCTCATGAATTCACAGACCTTATCTTTTATTTCTTTTGTAGACTACACAGTCCATGAAATGTCAGTAAATACAATTAGTAAGGATAATATATTTCCAGTGAAGCATCCTTATTCATTTTGACCTAAGGAAAAAAAAATCATTCATTTCAAAATTATTGATTTGCTGTTCCTACTATGTGCTAAGCAGAGCTCTGGGCACTGAAGATAGAAATAGACAAATTCTTTGCTCTTGCAGATTGTCTGTTTTAGTGAAGGAAGAAGAAAATAAACACACATATATACAGGATAATGGGGGGGGGGAGGAGCAAAGATCACCAAATAGAACCAAAACAGGATAGTTTAATAGAGAATATTGAAAATTACTTCAGAGGGAAGATTTATACAAAAGGCTTCATGATAGGGCTGAGCTGACACCTGAATGATGACAATGAAATACAGATAGACAAAGATTGGAAGCCATCACATCTGTAGGGATTTAGTGACTTGTAACACATAGTAAAACATGAGATGTTCATTCTAAATCCAAGGAAGGTCTGAGGATTGAGGTGCGTCTTTGGGAAAGATGGTCTGAGGAGGATCTTTAAACATGCTTTTCAATCTCCACCTCTTGCATCCCATGATCAACAGAATTTCATTGTCCAACTTCAAAATATCTTTGAGTTTCTGCATTGTTTTTTTCATCTTTTCCATATTTTAGAATCTTTATGTCCTTACATGAAGTCTTATAGCCACATTAAGATTTCTTTGAGGATTTACCCAAAATAATAAATTTAAACTAATGTGTACATAAAAATGACTCCATTGAAGAATTTACATTTCAGTGATGCAGGAAACATCCAATTAACTTCACACCTTAATTCTTAAAATGTATTTCAGCCATCTGAGTATCAAAATTCTTTGACTTTAATTGGTTTTATTCAATCTCTATTCTGCTACATTTTCCTTTATAATCACATTTCTTAGTCCCTTCTAAGAGCTAGAACCTCGTTCGACACCATAGAACATTTCAATACTTTCTCCCTAATTTACTCTCCAAAATTTAGATCCACTAAAACAGGAGTAAAATATTCCTTTCAGTGTTGAAAGCATGTGTTTCTGCCAAAACACAGAAGCTTTTTTTCTGTAAGGGAAAAAATAATATTAATTTCATGGGACATTGTATAGATTTCTATAGAGTCCCATAAGGGGATGTAGAAATAGTTAACACTTAAACCATATTGGGAGGTAAGGAGAAAGCTTGATGATCTTAGAAACATCAAAAATGGTGAATGAAGCCCCCACCTTAACTCCTATTGACCTTCCATGCACACCATGCAAATTCCATAAGACTTAACTGCCTCATCAGTTTGAAGCAGAAAATCCAGGTAAGGTTATTAAAATTATGTCCAATTTCTCTCACTGGGATCTCCATAAAAAGAAATGGGAATACATGTGGAATTTTAATTGTTACTGATTTAAGTACTTCAACTTATTAAACCTCTCACCTGGTTAGCTTTTCCTAATGTTCCCATGTAACGATAGATGTTTCCCAGTCCTTAGGGCTTGGTTGTACACTGGATTCCATGTTCTATGTTCTCTGATTCCAATTTCTGCACATGAAAAGTCAGTGCATATAAATTCTATGGATGGCTACATAAGCTTCTTTTATAAACAGGCAATATTAATGGGCAAAGTTTTCCATGAACAAAATTGATGTCTTCTACTTGAACTTACAGGAGGAAATTCAGGATTCTATTTTATGACAGGTCTGGTAATCAGTGCTATTTTGGTGCTCTTTGAGCTGGACTATCCCTACCTGCCTCCTGAGGCTGGGGTCCATCTCCTCCTGCCCACACACTTCTCAGCTGCTCCTGGGTTCCCTGCTTCAGCAAATTTTGATGTGCCGTAGCTTTGATTCTGTTCTCCACTCCACTGCATTCTCTATCTAATTCACTGTGCATGTCATGAGTAAATGCATCCTCAGACTTCAGCCGGGACCTGGGGCTGCTCCAGAATGAGTGGACCTGCAGTGGACCTGGCTGTGTACAGTGAGGGAATACAGTAACTATGGAGAAGCAGTTGGGTGGACACTGACACCTCCCTCTAACCAATCACCTGCTAATACTCACATTTGATCAATATTTACTATAAAACCAGAAGCATTTACAGCCTCTTTCTTTCAGTTATTCTGATGCAAAGGTATTGAGAGAATCTCTGAGAGTTTCACAG
>NW_003852454.1:11090834-11093522 GCF_000181295.1 Otolemur garnettii | reverse complement strand
CGTTTCCAGACTGTGTGTGTATATGGATGCACGACGTGTTTCCAGACTGTGTGTGTATAGGTACACACACAACTGGATTGGAACATTATGATGCTACCCTACATTATTTTTAGAAAAGGAAAATTATGTTGAATTTCAGGTAAAATGTTACTATCTCTTTGTATATTCATATTTTAATACATTCCACAGACTTTAAGTATTATGGTGAGACAACATTTGGGTATTTAACTTTGTATGAAACTGATATTAGTACATGTCCCAACATTATTACCCTGAACACTAAGAATGATTGATTGTATAGCTCAATTCCCATCATTTGATCATTTGAAAACCAAAAGCCTAATTATTAATATTAGCCAGTCAAATTATGTGATTAAATAAGATGAATAAATGAGTTATAAAATATAATTAGATCCCCACATCAGGGTGTTTTTTGAAGGCTTGTGTGGGGGATATATCTGTGGTTGCTGTTGTTTCCTATTTTTCTCTTGAGTTAGTTCCCAGTTAAGTGATAATAAGGAAGGTTAAGGAAAAACAAGTAACAGTTAAAAAGAACGGGAAAGAGCGTTTAAGAATAGAGAGATTCAAGGTGCAGAGAGAACCACTTAGGGTGAAGAAATTCTAGCTCAGAAGGGGCCTTCACTAGAGATGGGTGAATTAAAATAAAATCTTAAGGTTCCTCACCAATGGTTGACTGACTGGGCACCGACTTAACCAAGGGGATCCCCTAAAACTGAGTTGCTGAGAAAGGAGATCAGACAAGACGCATGGTGTCCCCCTCCCTCCCTAGAGATGTCCTTTGCGACATGAGCAGGCCTAAGACTCTGCAAGACACACCTGCAGCACCTCAATCTATATAAGAAGCCACTTGAGTCTGGGCGTGTGTCCTGTAGTCTGTCTCTGATTAACACATCCTTATGTTAACTCGACTGACTCACTGACTCCTGGCCTTGTAGACAAAGCCTGACTCAGCCATTTGTTTACCAAACAGTCCTTAAACCCACTTATATCCTGTGGGTCCCTGCTTTGAGATGTTCCACTTTTTTGAGTCAAACTAATGGGTGCCTTCCACATATTGATTGATAAGTTTACCTCTAATTCCTGTCTCCCTGAAATTCATAACATCAAACTGTAACCCCACAGCCATGAGTGAGTCTGCTTGCACAAGGCTTCTTGGGTGTGGCTCTGGGTCCTTGTCCTCACATTTAGCTCAGAATAAATCTCTTTAAATTATTTTACAGGCTACGGCTTCTCTTCTATTGACAGAGGCACCCTCTGTGCAGAATACCAAGAGTGGAACTTGGAGGGTCCCAAGGCAAGAACAAAGAATACCTTTGAAAATAAAGGGCTGAATGGGCTTAGTCCTATCCTAAGCCTAGACCAGTGACTGTCTAGTCCTCTGCCCTCTCATTTACATTTCTTTCTAAGATGACAAGTTTGCAATAATGTATTGTATATTTCAAAGTAGCTATAAGGACTTGAAATGTTACCAACACATAGAAATGGTAAATACTCAAGGTGGTAAATACGCCCACCTTGCCTTGATCACTACATAGTCTATTCATGTAGCAAATAACCACCTGTAAACTAGGAAGCAATGTAGTATCAATGTCCTTTGAGTACAAAACAAAATTTATAATTTTTTTTTTTTTTGAGAAAGAGTATGATTCTGTCACCCTAGGTAGCATGCCCTGGGATCATAACTCACAGCAAAGTCAAACTACAGGTCTGAGCAATCCTCTTACCTCAGCCTCCCCAGTAGCTAAAACTACTGGTATGTGCAAGGACATTTGGCTCGTTTTTCTGTTATTAGGAGAAATGGGGTCTTGCTCTTGCTTAGGCTGGTCTTAAACTCTTGGGCTCAGGCAATCCACCTGCCTCAGCCTCTCAGAGTGCTAGGATTACAGGCATGGACTACTATGCCCAGGAAAATAAATAATTTCAGTCAAACAAAACAAAGGCTCATTATTTCAATATATTGCACAAAAAATGATTTAGGAAAACAGATGAAGGGCCTCAGGAAATGTCACAACAAATATGACTCTTAGATACAAACAAAATTTTGAATTAAAGGCCTTTAAAGATCACCGGATTTTGGAAGGGGCTTTCCCTCTAACTGCTTAAATCAGATTGACCCCTCAAAAAGAAAACTGACTTCCCTCCTCCCTATTATCTCAATATACCACAGGAAAGAAAATCAAGAACGCAACCACACCTGGCCCAAGTAAATTTCAATAATACCTAGCTCTCAGGCTAATTTACAGGTCAATCTGTTTTGCCAAATCCGGTCACTCTCTCAAGTATCTATTTGTCCTCCCCACTGGGATACTGGGTCATCATTCTGTGTCTCTCCCGGTGTTAACCTCTTTCAAGTCTACTTTATTGTGAGTTGATCTTTCAGCAAATAGGAGAAGTGTTCCCTCATCCTCATGCTAGAAAGAGTATTCCTCCACATTAACAAGGGTGAAAAGCCAGATAAACTGCATAGTTTGAATCTCGGAAGCCCTTCCTTAAAATACCAGACTAAATTAGAATTCTTCCATAATTATTTTTCCCTCCAGCCTTTCCAGTGCCAAAAGCAAGTCCACCTTTCTTTGTCCATGTGTCTACAGCTCTGATCCATCATCTTTTGCCTTGTGTTCTAGTGTTTGTTGTGAATATTTATTTTCTGTAGGAAACTAACCTCTT
>NW_003852454.1:11088373-11090701 GCF_000181295.1 Otolemur garnettii | reverse complement strand
GAATGTAAAGAATATGAGCTGTGTCCCTGTCTTGTGGAACTGACAGTCTAGTGAGGAAGTAGACATATAAGGTTTAAGTGACAAGTGCTGAAATGCTCCGTGATAAACTCCAAACCTTGGAATAATCATTTTCATCTCTAACCAGTTTGTAAATCTAAAGGCTCACATTTTGAACACTCTGCACATTAATTTTTATCTGGACATTTTGCCATCTCCCTAAACACAATGAGCCTCATCTGAGTTTGGTGACTTCCGCTGGCATAGCCTCCCACTTTGAATTTTTGACTGTATCTTTTCCTGCTCGTGGTTTCATTTTTATCCTTCACATTCTAACCATGATCGAGGGGAGTCAAGTCTTTATCAGCCACATCTTTATATTTTCCCTTTGTTTTTGTTTCTACTGCTAACTCCCTCATCAAAGATTCGATTCCTTTGGCTCGACCTCTGTTTTCTTTCCTCCAATTTTAACTGCAAACTGATCACCTCCAGTCTCATTATAAACTATTGCCTTTTAAAATTTTTGGTATTATTTTTGCACAATCATTGTATAAGTTGACATGGTGCATAGTGATGTTTTGATACATATAATGCATCAGATCAAGGTAATCAGTATAGCCATCACTTCTCAAACAGTATCATTTCTTTGTGTTGGGAACATTGAAGATCCTCCTTCTGGATAACTGAAACTATATAATGTATTATTATTAGCTGCAGTCAGCCTAGGGTGGTGGGGAACTCTATGATTTATTTCTGCTGTCTAGCCATCATCCTGTATCTTTTAACAAATCTCCATTCCTCCTTTTCCTATCCTTCCCAGACTCTAGTTTGCTTAATGCCTTTAATACGTCACATATCAACACTGATTATAACGAATCATTTCTTTGTCATAGAAAGCTGCTAGAGAAAGCCTCATCTCAGTAAAGTCTGAAAGGCTAGTAGGGAAGCACACAGAGTGAGAATAAGATGGAGTCTGCCAGGCAGGTGAGGGCGGACAAGACACAGCTGGTCTGGTCTGTTTGGGTCCTGCCTGACCTTTACCCCCAACCCCCATTCTTACTGTTTTGTAAATTTAGCTCCCACCCTAAAGTTGCTTATCTTGAGTAGTTTAGGTGGATTGATATAGGAGATTGACTTTAGACTTGGAACATTGTTTTGAGTCATGGATTATACTGATTATTGTTTTTTATGGGTCATGGGTTCTGCCAATTATTGTTTAAGATTATTATTAAGACAAGGGTTAACATGGTCTTCACTTTGAACTTAAATGTATAAAACTGTGATTTTGGAAATGGAAGAACAGAACAGTTTTGGAGAGGCTACTCTGACTGTTTTCCAGTTTAGTGGATCTGTCCCTGTCTCTGCATACTGGCTGACAGTGACAGGAGTCCGGACCCTCTTCATGGGTAACAATAGGACTACCAAGTACTACTAGACAGGTACTAAATGGGCATGGGGAGCTGGGGGGATGGCATGTTCCATGTGGGACTCAGTGTTTCTATTCGGAAAAGAAGTGCATATTTTAATACCCAAAGGCAAATGCTGGTCAGGTTAAGCGTGGTCTGGAGGGGAATCAGAGGAGTTAACACTGTGGGGCAGAGATAGGGTCAGAGAAGATTGAACAGAATATTTCCTGCTAAAGAGTCTAACTTTAATTTTTCAGGCACTGAAAAGCCAGAGCTATGTTTTTGGAAAGATAATTATACGATTGGGTTGGGAACTTTAAAGAAAAATCATCCTGGCAGCTTTCTCTGAGTCCTGCGGTTCAAGTTGTTTATTCTTTTGCTATTAGGTTAAGATCTGCTCATGAGCAAAGACCAAATCTTATTTAATTCTGAGTCTCCAGTGAGAACCAAAGTGCTTGGCCTAGAGCAGGCACACACCTGCCATTGGTCGATAATGGATCATCCCAGAAAGTCTTTTGCAGACATTTTTCTTTTAATTTTATTTTAAAGTCATCCTGGAACAATTCAACAGTGTGGATTTTCCGTATTGACTTAGACACACTGCTCCCCCTTTTTTAAGGTTAACTATCACACTATGTTTTATTATTAAGTTAAAATATATATATGTTTGGGCTCGGCGCCTGTGGCTCAAGCAGCTAAGGCATCAGCCACATACACCTAAGGTGGCAGGTTCAAATCCCCAGCCCAGGCCCGCCAAACAACAATGATGGCTGCAACCAAAAAATGGCCAGGAGTTGTGGCGGGCACCTGTAGTCCCAGCTATTTGGGAGGCTGAGGCAGGAGACTCGCTTGAGCCCAGGAGTTGGAGGTTGCTGTAAGCTGTGATGCCATGGCACTCTACCATGGAAGAACACAACAGTTTTGG
>NW_003852454.1:11086735-11088235 GCF_000181295.1 Otolemur garnettii | reverse complement strand
AGCAGAAAGAAGTCTCTCCTCTCTGTAGGTGGCATACGACAGTCACTCAAAAAACATGCATCCATGAAGTCAGTCATCAATTCTGTCATTCTTTTGTTAAAAAAAGAGGAGGTGTGTGCATATGAAATAGGGACAGCTTTTTCTATATGAAAATCTTCCAGGGTTATTAGAGTTTAGTCCAAACTAATCCTTGCCTGACAGGTTTATTCTTTAAAAGAGGCCAAGGATGCCTCTTTTCTCAGCTTGGGCACAGCCCTTAAACTAGTTAGTGACTGGATGTGCCAATTTTGGTCTGTTTTGAAATAACATGATGGATCTTGAAACGGAGCATTCTGACTTGCTAATATAATTGAATCTGTGGCTTCTGTTTCTTCTGCAAATATTGTGATAACCTAAAATCCTGGTAAAAAGGAGAAAGAAAGAAAGTGACTTCTGTTCAGAACTATTTTCCTGAAGAGTATCAATTAATAATTTATTTATTGTATCAGGGTGAAGCTTGTTCTAATTAATTATTAATGAATAACTGTATTTCTGTTGATATGCAAAACCTGTCTGCAATGATGATAAAATGTCACAGTCCCACTGTAAGTTACAGTGAAAGGGCCGCTTGGGTGTAAAGCTCCGATGGTAATAGAAATTCAGCTTCACCATCATTGTGAAACGTTTATTAAGCAGTTAATTTTGTATGACAATGCACAACAAAAACACATAGGCCTGATGTCTACGCTCTCAAGTGTTGTAACCCCAAACAGTTCCTGGCATTTATTGTTACTTAGTAAACACTCTCTGAGCATCAGGTGGATGTGAGGCTGCACACCTCAGGCCCCCGCATCCTCCTCCTCCTCCTCACTGTGTTTATCCTAAGGAAGAAACAATCAGTACATCTGACAAAGGCAATAGATCATTCACCTTATTTCTACCAACCATGCCACAGGCAGACAGCAAAAGGCTCCAAATATGCTAGCCCAGAAAATTCTGTTGAATAACTCTGCAAAACTCAACTCTTGACCCTTGCCCACAAGGCAGCAAACGTCAGCTGGAGCTCTGTCCTCGACTTTCGAGTTACTACCTTTGCCGGTGGCTTTATAGTCAAAAGTCTCCTGCTTTTTGCCTTTATTCAGAAGAGAAATATATAAATAAATTGCTTGGGTAAAAGATAATGAAATCTGACCCTTTAAAAAAGGAGCATAAAACTACCATGTTTCTTTCAGATGGTACCTGAGAAGAGGTCTCGGTGGGGTTCTGACCCACAGAGGTTTGGGGTAGAGATAGGGTGACCAGATGTCCTGATTTTAAACACTTTGTCCCGTGTCCCACCGCATTTTTAAAAAGTTCCGATTTTTGGAAAGAATGCATGAACGGGCAGGAGAACATGAAGGGAATACACGGGTTTTGGCTGCCACGTGGCTATTTTGCCAGAATATGAGTTTTACATTATTTTTGTTAATTTTATAATGTTAAACTGTAATAATAACAAATAATTGTTGAGAAGTGATTATC
>NW_003852454.1:11076176-11086661 GCF_000181295.1 Otolemur garnettii | reverse complement strand
CCCCCGCCATGTTGTCCTGCTTTACAAATGTTAAAATCTGGTCACCCTAGGTAGAGAGTAATCACCTACATGCTGGGAACAGAATGAAGAGAAGGCCTCCAGAGGTGTCCATCAGGCAGTCTTTGGCTTGTTTGGGGTATAGAACTTGTATAGGGTGTAGCTGAAAGTCAGATTAAAAGTGAGAGGCCAGAAGAAGGGCATAAATACATACAGACATCTATAGGCCCAAACACCCACAGGTGCACATGTACATCACACGCATTTAGGAAGTGAGTGCCACCACTGTGGAAAAAATGTGTGAAGTGGGCTTGACTAAAAGGAAAGTGTGCAAACAACCATTTTGAACGAGCTTGCAGTGAGCAAATCTGAAGATAAAGAAGAGTTGGAACAATGGAGGGAAAGGGTAGAAGGAAAGAGAGAGGACACATTTGTCCAGCAGTGTTTGCAGGAGGGTGGGGCTGGGCTCTCCTTCACTAGGCTGGAGAATTGAGAGGAATAGAGAAGAAACAATACCAAACACAAGCTTTGGAAAGCAAGAAAAGAACACATTGTTGATACTGAGTTCTCAAATCCCCAAAGCTGAACAAAGGTACCAGAATTTTAGCAGCTTGTTGCAATGTCAGTAGTATCTCTAAGGGAGCAGTCAGGAGAAAATACACCAGCAGGGTTTTAGAAACCAGAATACCTGGCTTTAAGGCAAGGTTGAGGACTGACTGTGTGGTTCCAGGCAGAGTTATAGAGCCCTTTGGAGTGGCTGGCCTGTGGAAAGTTGTCAAAGCCAGGATTGATCACCAAACTGATAATCTTAAGAAGTTAATTGAAGTACAATTTTCTAGGTATTTCTTGGTAGGAGTGAGTGATCTTTGTCTTATCCTACTATGATCATAGAAGCAGAAAAAATATTCCACATCCCAGAATTGTTCAGCACAGGAACAGGAAACTATGTTCATTAAATGAATTTAATGAAGACATTGGAATTAGAGTTAGGTAGTGAGCTGAACTGTCACATCCTGAAGGGGGCTGAGCTCAAGGACTCAGGAATGCGAATGCTTCTTGCTGATCTGCTGTCTCCTTCGCATCTGTTAATTCTGGGAGCTTGCTCATGTTCCTTTTTCCCTTTGAATTATGCAAAGATGGCTTCAACGTGTTGATTGGGGGGACAGTTTCAGTCCTAGTTGGAGACCAGTCTGCCTTCCCTATGATGGAGAATAACCATAGGAAGCAAAAGCCAATGCTATGGCCTCATCAATATCAGCCTGGGGCTCCCCAAAGCCCCGGCCTTCACACATTTATCTCTTCCTGTTCTGTGTCAATTTCAACAGTGGGGGATGCCCTGGGGCTGCAACAGACACAAGATCCAAATGAATCAATGTCCCGGAAGCCAAGTGCTCTGCCATCAAGCAAGGCAGAGCAATTATTACCCACCTTGGTGCCCCTGACTGTTCTCAAGGACAAGCAGGCGAGGTGAATCCATCACAGCCCTGCCACTTCAGATGCATTTTAAACTGTGGTAGCTCTTCTGCACAATCGTCCTTCATTCTTGCACATTCTTTCAAGCCTGGCAATTTAGAGGACAGGGCCTAAGGCCAGGGGTTTAAAAAGTAAACTGAGTTAGGGATTAACCTGCTGTTGAGGCGGTGGGGACAGAAAAGCTCTGGTGTGATAGGAGGGCTATTTTACTTAACTGTAAGTTAATCACCCCAGCCTGGTACTGGTGAGTGTGTGAATGTGCATGCATGTGTGTGCATTCCCATAGTACACAGAAGTCTTAGTCTGATGACCTGTCAAATGCCTATTTAGCCTCTGTTTGGGGATATGGAAGGAGAAATGAAGAGATACCATCCGTTTGGAGACAGAGACAAAAACAACAATTATAATGTTGGGGCATCATATTAGCAGAGACAAGGAAAGGGAACACCAGGAGAAGAAAAGAAGGTCTCTCTGCATATGGGGCAGGAGTGTCAGGGGAATTCCTGTCTGCCAGTTGAGCTTGAGCTGAGATTCAAAGAAGTGAGTAAAGGAGGGCCAAGGAGGGCACTCGGGGTACCTAGAATCATAGTCGAGAGAGAGAATGCCGTATTTGGTGGTAGGTGATGGCTCTTTGTGTGTCAAGCATAAGGTGTGAAGAAGAGGAGAGAGGAGAGATGCAGATAGAAGTGTGAGCATGATGGGGATGATCCTTTTTCCAGAGCCAGAGGAAGGGACCCCTGCTAGTCCCAGGAGAGACACAGAGGAATTGTCTGCCATCAAGTAACTACCCCACCTCAGTGAAGGTCCCATCATGAGTTCAAGTGATAATTTTTAAAATGTGTCATGCGCTTTATTTTTTCTTTAACAAAAATATCTTTTTCCCCCCAAAGATCTCTGTTATCCAAACTCTAACCACTCTAAATTGGTATTTGCTTTATGTCATCTACCTAGTGTTGTGAGTTGTAGGATTTCTACCTGACTACTGCCCTGGCTAGAACTACAAGCTCTAGGAATGTTCTGCTGTCCCTTGAAGTTTAGCTTATGTTATATATTTTATTTGTTTGTTTTGGTTTTGCTTTTCTCATCACAGAATACAGTTGGAGTCTTTCACAGAGGAGGATATGTTCTGGAATTATTGGCTGATGACTGAGCTTCTAACTCTATTTATGACAAGTAGGGCTCTTGACTTTAGTGCTGCTACGAAGCCTGGGTCATTGCACAGGGGGATCATAGCAAGTCCTCAAATTGTAGAGACAGAGGTCAAGAAAGATCCAAAAAATGTGCCCAGTGGTGCATTTGGATTGAACTCCAAAGAGCCAATGCATATGAAACCTCCGATTAATACAAAGAGAACTGGAGAGTCACATAGAATAAAGGAATGGAAATAAGATACAGGGTGGGCTATATGAGATTGGAGTCAGAGCCCAAAGATGCTGTTACTGATTCTCATTCAGTCTGAATAGAAGTAGGATGCAGTCATTAAATATACAGAGATATTAAGAAATTAAGACCACAAAAATTGACACAGAAATTTAGCTATTGTCACACCAGAAAGGGGTGGCACGCTCTGCTACTGGGTGTGCACAGAGGACTTGGTGCTCCCAGGAGTATTTCCAGGCCCTTTCTAGATTAAAGAGAGGAGAAAAGGGCCATATATTGCAACAAACTGCTCAAGACCGAAGATTCAGATACAGGCAATAACTATCATTTATGTAGTAAATACAGAAAATTCTTCCTCCTTATCAAAATATATTTTATTTAGTATCCTTAGAGTTAGATATCTGATAGTGTATAAAGCAAGAGTAAATAAGTTTTGATTAGGAATCTGAAAATGATGGGACAGATAACATGGTTTTGCCTCTGCTAGACAGTCAGTGGTGTAAAGAGCAGGGAATCCAGTCACCAGTGAAGGCTCAGGGGTGTTAGGCCTCCTGACCATGGCGTTCTCACAGACATGAAGTTGGGGCATTCTTCATAATGGATGACAAGGATGAAGAGCTGTGGTATTTGGACTCAAGGCTGACAACTGTCATAAATCATAAGAGTGATGCCAAGGAACTTCCATAGCAGTTTATTTATTTATTTTTGTGTCTGTGCTGGCAGAAGAGCTGGAGGATATTCTTTGCTGTGGTCTGAGCTGAGAACAAGTCAGACTTCCTGTGTGGCTGTGTTCTGTGCCTGCAAATGTTAATTTGCCTTCTCCTGACCGCAGTACTTTCCCAAGAGGGATGAGTTAGCTGTGGGTATGGAGAAAGTTCCAAGGCTGAGACACGAGGTCCTCCAAATTACCTTTGTTAAGGGCTGATATTAAAACCCATGGGCTTATGTGTAGAAAAACATAAAGCAGAGGAAACTCCATCACCACTAAGAGGTAACTATTCTTGGCATTAAAGCAAATTTTTTTCAACATATGAATGTTTTTGTGTGTGTGTGTGTAGATGTACTTGGTAAGTATATGTGTAGTATATGTGTAGGCTTATTCCACTCTTATGTAAAAATCATTTTCCAGTGCTTTTTATTTGTTTTTCGGGGGATAATTGTGTACACTAGTATTTGGCAAATACTCGGGCAGAGGTAAATAAGGTGCTATGTGGTGATACCCTCCAAAATCCGTCTGGCAGAGAAGGGATAATGAAAGAGGAGGTGATATGAACCAGCCTTCTAATGGACTAGCAGGAGATGTCCAGGTGAAAGGTGAGTGACAGGACAGGACCTGAGAACTAAGACAGTAAGTGTTCAGTGTTCCAGACCTTATGACCTATTACAAAAACCAGTGCATCCTAAGTGTCTTGATATGGCTGGAGCATAGTTTTAAAAGTGAATTGCAAGAAATGACAAATACATTAATAGAAAAATCAGTTTACTGGTATGTCAGATACCCCTGTTTATTCAATTTTTCTTGAAGTTTATATACAGTTAATAGAAATAATGTCTTTTTAAAATACATAACTAGGAAGGGGTGGTGGTTGCCAGTAAAATCAATAGACTAGAATCTTCCCCAAATCCTCTGCTCCATAAAAGCAACAGGTAAAAATCGTCAGAATAATATTTTATTCAGAAGTCTAGAAATTAAGCAATAGCTTTCAGCACTTGTAAGAGTGTTTATTCAGGAAAAATAACCAAATTTCAGGAATATGTGAACCTTGTGGCATGTCAACTTATGTTATTTCCATCCTACATCTTCAGCTCCATGGTACCTGCAAAACTCAGCCGCCACCAAGCATGGGCAGAACCCATGGAAGCATGGCTGGAGGAAGCAGAATGGAGTCTGGACTCCTTCAAAGCCCATTTCCATAAAAATATCTGCCTGGCAGTACATGAAAGGCCCCAGGGTCAAAGCTGTCTTTATTTGTCCTAAGTTGGAGCTCTCCTAGTGTGAATAGTCTTTTGTCTGGAGGACTTTTTTTTAATAAAAAAGTAATTGGCAATTATTTAACATTGCAACTGCCTTAAGTAGTGCATAACAATTTGGCTCTACAGCAAGCTAGCAAAAAAAAAAAAAAAAAAAAGAGTATAAAAGAAAAAGCTGGGAACAAAAGTTTCTATAGCATAGGCTCTGCACATGCCCCACTTTGTTTATGGCCAGAAAATGCCTGAGGATGCTTCAAGCTCTTACCTCTGCTAACCTCTGGACTCTGAGCAAGCAGGAAGTGAGGGCTAAGGATGAATTCTCAACCTGACTCAGTGTTTAAAAGTACCCCAACAAGGGCACAGAGTCTGTCAGTAAGACAAATGTGTAAATAAAATACTACGCAGAGACTTCATGATATGGACTTGATGAAGGATACAGATGTAACAGTTAGTTCTGAGAAAGTCAATAAACACAGAAGGAAAACATTACAACAAACCCAATTGTGCATCCTAAGGTGAGGAGAAAATTTTATTTCCAAATTTGCCACATTATATTAGTTAAAATATCCTGTTTTCATCAATAAAAAAAAAATTATAAGATATGGGGGGAAAAAGCAGGAAGAATCCAGAACGTATGGATTATGCACAGGAACAGAAATCAGCAAAGAAAACTATCCATTACTAAATCTGGCACTTGAAATTATTAGACAAATATTTTAATTCATCATTTAAAATATTAGAATTATGCCTAAAAATAAAAGGAAAGTATAAAAATAAAGGTAAGTATACAAACTCACCAAATGTAGTATCACTAAAAAGATAGAAATGATGAAAGAAAACCAAATGTAAATTCTGGCAGTGAAAGCTACAAAAAATGAAATGAAAAATTTGCTTGAGGAACTCAGCAGCAGATTTAAGTGGGCAAAAAAAAAAAAAAATGAATCCCCAAACAATGATAAACTATGATAGATTAATTGAGATTATCCTGTTTGCAGGCTTTAAAAAATGAGTGGGAAAAAAATGAACAGAACTTCAAAAATCTGTGGGACCATCAAGTTTCCTACCATGAATATAATGGGATTTTCTGATGGAGAGACAAGGGCAGAAAAACATTTAATGAAATAGTGGCAGAAACCTTCCCAAATGTGAAGAAAAGCATTCATCTACACATCTAAGAAGCGTAACACATTCCAAGTAGTGTAAATTCAGAGATCCACACTTAGGCATAATAACGAAAACTGAAATGATGAGGCCAAAGAGAATCTTGAGCATAATAAGAGGGAAGTGACTCTTCACATACAAGGGGTCTCCATGACGTTAGCAGATGATTGCTCATCATAAACCAAGGGAAACCAGAAAGCAATAGATGATACATATATGCAATTTCTAGGAAAAATAATAGAGAATGAAAACAAAATTTTTTAGATCCATCAAAACTGTGTTTTGAAAATGATAAATGATGGAGAAATTATTTTTAGATAAAATATTTGGCTGAACACCCGTAGCACAGAGGTTACGGCTCCAGCCCCATACACCAAGGCTAGTGGGTTCAAATCCGGCCTTGGCCAACTAAGCAATAATGACAACTGCAATAAGAAATAGCCGGGTGTTGTGGTGGGCACCTGTAGTTTCAGCTACTTGGGAGGCTGAGGCAAGAGAATTGCTTGAGGTTGCTGTGAGCTGTGACATTATGGCACTCTACTCAGGGTGACACAGTGAGACTCTGTCTCAAAAAAGAGAGAGAGAGAAAAAATTTGTTACTGGCAAGACTTTCCTACAAGAAATGCTAATGGGAATCCTTCAGAAAGAAATGGAGGGACACTAGATAGTACTTAAAATATGAGGAGATAAAGAATGTTAGAAATGACAACTACATGGATAAATATACGTATAAGACAGTATGAATATATTTTTGTTTAACATTTTTAGCTTATCTTTTCTAAAAGAAAACAATAATTATAAATCATGACAGCTAAATTGTATCAACTAGGCTAAGCCATGGGACCTGGTTGTTTGGTCAAACACTAGTTTAGTTGTTATTGTGAAAATATTTCCATTAATATATGTGATTCTCATCCACAACCAGTTGACCTTAAGTAAAGGAGATTACCTTCTCACAACTATTTTAAAATGCATATGAAGTTTACGGACACCCTGCATAATGTAAATAGGCTTCTTTCCATCACTTGAAGGACTTAAAAGCAAAAGCTGAGATTTCCCATAGGAGAAGAAATTCTTCCTCAAGACTGAAACATAGAAATCCTGCCTTTGTTTCCAAGCCATCCTTGCATTTCAGACCCAAGACTAGAGAACACCACCTCCTTTTGAGTTTCCAGCTTGCTGGCCTGCCCTACAGATGTCACAGTTGTCCATATCTGCAATCATGTGAGCGAATCAGAAAATAAATACTGTTTCTGTTTCTCTGGAGGATACTGATTTGCAATGTATTAATATAAAGATGTACTGTAAATCCTAATTATTCACCATAGACACGTTCTATAAAGTATGGTGAATGCTGATTAGTTAATACTAAACCATTCCTCCTTGGGATGCTTTTACCATATATGTATTTATATACATCACATTAATTATAATCATAAATCCTAAAAGCAACTCAACATGGTACATTCTATTATCTTTATTTAAAAATGAAAAAAAATGAGATTCAGAAATATAAAAGGACTTGCCTGAGGCCTTTCTACTAACAGTTGCCAGAGGTGGGATTCAAATGCCATCCCCTGGCTCTGGAGCTGCAGCTTACTGCACGGTGCTGCACTTCCCACTGCACTCTGGTTTCTGCCCTCTGGTCGGTTCTGTATGACATTTAAAACAAGAGAGCAGACCATTGCCTCGTGTAACTTTAGCTGGGATTGTGCAGGTGGGGTGACTCTTTTTTTTTTGCCATTATGTGCATGTTGGCAAATGCAACTATTTGGTAATATTTCTGAGATTACAAGTGTATTTTTGCAAGGAAGGAATTTAAAATACAAGGCCATGAATAATGAGGATCAGTTACATTTTCTAACAGTAAGTATAAGAAAAGGTGGAAGCAATGTAAGCTAGGTAGGACCCAGACATTTTCACACTATAGAGATTGTGTTGATGTTAATGTCAACCAGATTGCTACAGTTAAGACATTATAATTCCCAGAGAAAACACTAAGAATAAACTTAACAGACAAAAAAGTAAAACAATAATAAAGTAGTTAAAATAATGCAATCAATAATATCATTTTTTGACACAAAACAAGAGACTAAGGCAACAATCTCAATTCATTGAGGTCTATTTAGCTAAACTTAAAGATGCACTCAGGAAATACTCAAACCACAACAAAACTGTGGCTGTTTTTCCAAAGGGCAATCTTGAAGCCCCAGGAAGAACAAAAAAAGACAGAAGAAGGGAGTGAGACGAAACAGTTACATCCTCATGGGACACACAAAAATATACATTTTACATAAGATAAGGCAAATGTTTGAGGAGAAAAAGAAAGCAAAAGAAGCATCAATTATGTACGTGACCCTGGGTAAGTGGCCGAATGTTTGATCCTGTCTTGTCTCTGTTCTGAACCGAGGGAGATAAACTTGTAATTCATTATTACTGTGTAATCCAACAGACTTGAGTTGTAGGAGCTGAATATACCCTGCAGTTTTCATGTCCTTGCTTCTGGGAAGCCAGCCAGGAATTTCCTTAATGAATGCTTTGGGGCCAGTCCTTCACAGGGGCCTGAGGTCTATACCTTTCTGTTTGCGGAAGTTAGAAGGGTGGCCCTGAGATTTATTTTTTCATATTTAGCACCAAAGAAGGCAGCAATGGCAGAGTAACAAGA
This sequence comes from Otolemur garnettii, assembly GCF_000181295.1. Classification (NCBI taxonomy): domain Eukaryota; kingdom Metazoa; phylum Chordata; class Mammalia; order Primates; family Galagidae; genus Otolemur; species Otolemur garnettii. Next base: position 11,078,014 of record NW_003852454.1, on the reverse strand, counting down.
AAAAAGACAAAAAACATGAAGGAACCAAATCAAATAGAAAAATGGCAGATATAAACCGAATCTTATCCATAGTTAACAGTAAATGCAAATGTATCAATTAGAGAATATGAAAATGCAAAATGCATGTCAACTGAATTTGGAGAGAATGAAATAAAAAAAGTCCCTAAACTAGATTTAACTACATGTGCTTCCTACTAATAACATGCTGTAGATACAAAACAACAAATGCATTAAGAAGAAGTGGAAAAGAAGATAATCCATGCAATAATGGTAGCCAGAAAGGCGGCTGGACTAATTGATGTCAGAAAAAATCAGACCTTGAAACAAAAATTATTACTAGAGACAATTATATTTATAAAGATAGAGGTGTCAAACTTTCAAAACATAACAATATGAATATAAGCACAGCTAATGAGAAAGCCCCCAAAATACATAAAACAAAAACTGACGGTATTAGAGAAATAGACAATTCAACACTAACGGTTGGAACTTTCAATGCCCCACTTTCCGTAATGATACATGGTAGATAACAGCTTCTGCAACGGCCAATGGGTTATAAATATCCTTTCCTCCTGTGAACCTTTCCTCATCCCTGAAGGTCCTGCTGCAGGCAGCTCTTGTGCAGGTTCAGTCTGATTTTGTGGATTTTTCCTCTTCCACACATTCATTAAACTTTGGTTTAAACTCATCATATCTGTGGGCTCTCTCATAATTAGGTATTTTTTTTTATTTGCCTCTCCTCAGTCAAGAAGATGAGTTCCTTGAATAATAAAAGCTTATTTTTGAGCAGATGGTCTGAAAAACATACATGCTCCATAACCATTTCAAGAACAGAATGGATATTCATTAATTACTACTCAGTTGATAGCAAAAGATAAAACTGGCCAAGTAAAGTAAAGATCAATACAAATTTGAAGGGATTACAGTTGTAAAATGAAGTTTGAAAACAATTCAGGAAATGTTTGTGAACTTCCAGTGTTGTTCTGTTACCTGTAGAGAAATAGCAGGCTGGTTAATAATGGGTAATAAACTTTTCCATTTTCCAGTTTGCTTGCATTCTCTTTTATGTTACAACTTACTTCATTCCAGAATTATTATCTTGTTTTAATTGTTCCTTGTGATTTTTCAGTTAATATGAAGTCAAGAATTAATAATTGATAGAAACAAGATATTTGCCCTTTTTCTTTCTAGAGAACTTACCAAGTTTTGAGTTCAAAAGTAACAAGGGCTGCAAAGTCAGATGGAGGTACGAGAAATATCACAGGGAAAAAAATAGAAAGGTTGATACAAAACATTTCCTGTTCTTCTATTTGTTAAATTCTGTGATGATGCACGTGTGCATAGATGTTTGTGTCCACATGTGTGTGATCCAGTGACACATAGATACAATTTTATATAGAATGTTGTGTACGTAGTACCGGCTAAGGATTTGAGATGGTTAACTGAGGGATATATTATGTTTCCTTAGGTCATAAAACAGGTGGACTCTACCTGAATACAATTTCCTTATCTTTTTTTCAGGACTTATTTTCTCGTTTCTGCTAGTTAGAAAAGTAGTCATTCTCTTAGATCAGTTAAACCAGACATTTTCAATAAAATCTAGTTAGTAGAAAGGAACTAAAACATCTATTATACAAAATATCAGTTACACTGTAGGTGGATTGAGGAGAGGCTGGTGCAAGGGTTAACATTGTATTTACCTGCCAATAATAATTGATCATTCTGAGGGGCTGGGGTAGTGACAACTAGTACTGTAAATTGTTCTTATTAATGAGGATGACTAGAAGATCATCCCCCTTGTCCAGGAGCAGATGCAACTGTGTGTGTACACATATGCG
>NW_003852454.1:11060998-11075923 GCF_000181295.1 Otolemur garnettii | reverse complement strand
GTGTGTGCTGGTGTGTATGTGTGCACATGTGTGCCTGTGAGTATGTTGGCACATATGTGTGAGTCTGTGTGTATGTGTGCACACATATGTGCCTATGTGTATGTGTGCACATATGTGTGTGCAAACATACATGTGTACCTGTGTGTATGTGTGCACATATGTGTGCCTGTGTGTATGTGTGTACACCCACACATGTATAGCCTGTATTCCATTTCATGCCATGTTTTTATTTATTTGTCCTAGAATGTTTGGGGCTACTATGGGTAATACAAGTGAGTTGTGTTTCTGAATGCTTGAAAATTGCAAGGTTTTAGTGAAAAGCAATGCAAATTTTATTTAATCATTCATTCTGTGACAGTTTTTGGAAAATTATTTTTTTGTGCCAGGCACTTAATTGGGCATTCTCTTTTTCTTATGATACGAGAGAAAAATCTTGGTCCAAACATATTATTGCAAAAACAATGTATTTCATTGAGAAGATAATTTTTCTAACAAAATAAATGTCCATGTAAGCTACTTCCGATGCACGCCTCCTCCCCAGAGCTCCTGTATAGAGGTGAATAGTGGGGCACTTGGTGAGCTTCAGGAAAGGCCAGAGCAGTTGTCCGAGTGTGGTGTGCAGACTGGTGCTGCCCATCACTTTTCTCATGGGTCTGCCGTGAGGTAAGTATGAACACTGGATATACGAGTTCAGAGAGTTTTATTATAATTTGATATCGCTGCAGTATTCGATAACTGAGTAACTTTTTATAAAATAACTTCTACTATGTTTTATTATTACTCAATAAGATGTGTAAACAAAAACAAAATAAAACAAATTTGTGTTCAAGAGAAAAAGTTTAGAGGAGCAGACCCGAGGCTATTGCCTGGTTTCTTCCTCCATGCCCTAGGGAGATGCTCCAGTCACTAAGAAGCATTTTCCCTAAGGACTAACAGCCATCCTCCTTTCCTCAAATTGTTCCCCTTCTGCTCAGTTTAGCTATTTTGGTACTCTTAACCTTGTATATTGACAGGGGATGTTCATAGCTTGCTTGGCAACTAAAGAAAGAAACTTTTTTTTTTTTGCAGTTTTTGGCTGGGGCTGGGTTTGAACCCACCACCTTCAGCATATGGGACTGGTGCCCTACTCCTTTGAGCCACAGGCACCACCCAAAAAGGATCGTTTTTTTATCTGTGTGCTAATACAAATCTAAAACTACTCATAGTTCTTAGTATTGGGAGAGTGGTTTGTAAAATTGTCAGTTTTACAGTGAGTTGAAGGGGCGGTTTGTTGGTACCTAACTCCCCTCCTCAGGATACATAATTTCTCTGTTAGATTCCCAGGAGGAGATATAAAGCACTATGCTAAAGCCAGTTAGTTCATATTAGCTCTTTATCTATTTTCTTAGTAAACAAATACTACAAGCAATGATTGTGGAAATCTGCACAAAATATTAATGCTAAAAAGCTGTAAGTTGACATGTTTCCTATGGCTGGGACACCACTGATTTCTATTTTTCTGCTAGAATGAAACCCACTTAGAAAAAAATCTACAGGAAAGCAATGAACGTTTTTAAGGTGTTGTCGCCCGGATCCGAGTAGGATATATATTTTTTCATGTATTTTGACTTTTCCAGTGCTGAGTTCAGTTTATGTACATAAGGTGAGGGTTGTCAGGAGAACCCAGCTAATGCGTGAGTTAGACTAATGGAAGAAGACCATTTATCCAGGTCACCTCACACTGAGAGGAGAAAAGTGGAAGCTGAGGTCAGACTGCACTGTCTGGCTCAGAGCACTAGGTGACACAGAACACAACACCAGCACAAGTGGAGATGAGAAAGGGTTTCAACATTTCATGAGTGTTTTCTGATCATCTGGACTCAGGTCTAACCTCTCGTGTTGTAGGAAAGATAAACATACCTGCCTTTCTAAAGCATCTTACTTGCTGGATATTGAGATAAGAACCCTCAGTGGGAGGAATGATGTGGTGCTGGCAGTGGGGTGGGGGTGCATTTACAGACATGTTTTCTATGTTATTGAATGTTGACATTTCACCACAACCATTTGGCACGATGAAGGCCCTACTCAAGCTGCCATGCTGGGCACTACACAGAAAGACACTGCTCCCCACTGTAGAATACGAAGGGCTCCAGAAAAGACTACTGTAGATAAGCCTGTCAGCTTTTGTGAAAATCATTCTGGAATGTTTTACAATAAAGATCTCTGTCTCTCTGTCTCTGTCTCTGTCTCTGTCTCTCTCTCTCTCTCTATATATATATATATATTTAAAATGTATATATACATACATCTATATATGGACATAAACAAGTATATATAAGTTTGAACAATTGAGTTTGTGAACTCATCCTAGAAATAGTGCTGTGTGCTATCATTGCTGAATATCACTATGGTCACCTGTAAGGTGCTCACCTTGGAAAGCTATGCAATGACCCCAGCACCTAGCCCTCCATTCAAAGGGATTTTGGAACGCTTTTCTGGAATGTCTATCAGCACCTAGCCCACCCTTAAAAGAGATTTTGGAATGCTTTTCTGGAATGTCCATCAGAACCGTCATCCTATGAGGTCTGACAATTAAGTTTGTGAACTCATCCTAGAAAAAGTGCTATATGCCTCATTGCTGAATATCACTATGGTCATGTTCAAATGACTCCCCTTGGCCACATAGGTTGACAGCTCTGATGGTCATTCCAGAAAAAGTGTTCCAAAATTACTCCGAAGGGTGGACTAGGTGCTGGTGTCATGATGTGCAGAGTTGGCTTCATTTACTACATGATGTGCATTGACATCACCCAATACACCTTTGGAACTGCTCCATCCAGTTGGACTTAAGGTTCAAGGCAGGTGCCCAGTGCTGACTGTGGGGCCAGGCAGGACTGGTGTATGTGCTCTTCTGAGGGTGTGGGAGGTGGGCTAAAGATCAGGGGTGGAAATCACAGGAGGACAATGTGTCTGCTTCTGTACTTAGCAAAATCACAGAGATTCAGTAAATTCAGATAGGTAGCCATAGAAATGATACCTAAATATACTTAAAACAGTATTTAAAATCAAATATGTGGAATAAAGTGAGCATAAGAAGGAAAGAAGGAAATGCAGAGCCAGTCAGTACTACTGAGGAAAGAGGAAAGATGGAAACTAGATGTACCTCGGGAATGAGGGGAAGGTGGAGAACAACCAGCCAGAACGTACAACCTAAGCTGCTCAGCAGAATTGCCTGTGTGAACTGAGGTGTGCGCTTGGCCTAGTCAGGAACACCAAGGAGCCGAGACAGATTATGCCCTGTCCAGTGGCATACAGTCCTTAGATCTTTGTCCTATTTTCTTATTTCTAAAACTGTTCGAAAGTCAAGCAAGCAACTACTGTCTTCTTATGCTCATGCCTTGGTACAGTCCTTACCCCACCTCTAACCCCACTCTGCACTGAGGCCTGGAATGGCCCCTCACTGAAAGGTTTAAGACCTGTCAGGACAACTGTGTGAATGCAAATGAAGATCTGGGGGAGGGGAGGGACGAAAAAGCAAATCTACTTACAACATCCAGTCAAGTTGTGCTATGGGATGAAAACTGCTGATGTAATGCTATGTGCATCTCTTTATCCCCAGTAGAAAAATTAGACTCTTTAGACTCGTTAGCATAAAAACAAAGTGAACAGGCAATGCTGATGAGAAGCCAGTTGTGGTTACTCACTCTTTGGTGGGTCTGTAGTGATTAGATTCTAACAAGGCATATTAATTACATTTTCAAGGCTACCCAAAAATGTGGCAGGAGAGAGTGGCTTCCTTCTCAGTGGATTTTAAATGCAGCCTGTGATTCTGTGTTTCCAGTGCACTCCCAGGAGGTGGCCAAGCTGCTGGTCTCCATGCCTATGGGAGAGGACAGAGGTTGTAGGTAGAGTGTCTGCCTCACCTCTGCACTCAACAAGCCCAGCTGAGAAAACAATTTACAGCCTCTCTCCAAGCTCTGTCCACAAGATGTTCTTCACGCTGGTTTCACCCTCTGCCTGATGCCACCTGGTTGTTCACCCAACCCACCACATTGTCCAGTCATCCCCAAACCCATCAGCACATGTGTTCAGCTTTGTCAACCACAGAAACTATGATAACAGGTTTGTGAGCACTTTCTCTGTGCAACGTATTGTGCTAAGTGCATTATATATTGATCTTACTCTCTCTTCCCTGCTTTAATTTTCTTTATAAATGTTTCCTTGTGTGTCTTTGCCCCATTGGAAAATGAACTTCAGGAGAGCAGATCTTCATCTTACTGTTTTCTGCTGTTTCCCAAGGGCCTGGGGTATGTCAAGGCACATTAGTAAGCAATTAATAAATAGCTTCGAAATGAAATGAAGAACAAAAAATGGTTATCGGTGTCAAATATGTATTTTATTTATGTTAAAGATGAGAAAACTAATATTTAGGTACATCAGAGTCATGCCTTTGAAATCATCCCATATTCCTCACCACTATGCTGTACTTCATTTTAACACAATTCTTATCAAAAACTTCGGTCCATGTCACAGTTGTTGATGTCCCATAGTTTTACTTATTATCCATAAAGTTAGGTAAACAAAATCCCGGCATGACTCAATCTAAGATTTCAACCTGAAAGTTTGAACTGAGTCTTAGACTTAGTCTAAGACTTCAATTTTGCAACCTTCAACTTGAAAGCTGACACCTATGATTTAATCAAAACACACAAGGCTGGCAAGTGGCCTTGGTAGAGATTCCACAACTGCACTACATATGAGAAGAGAAACTCCTGCCGCCTGTCACACCTGCCAGACTCTTTCCTCTACCCTGCTCATATGTCTGTTAACTGAGCAAAGCTCAGAACTGTAAGATAATACAGCAAGGAAGAAAGACATGAAGAATTACATGAAATTAGATTTAAAAGACAACGGTTTATTGGAAGCAGAACGGCCAGGTTTCAGATTAGATAGTCCATGGCTTCCTCTCTTCTCTTCAGAACCGGATCTTGGTTCCATCTCTGTCCTGCTCCATCGTTTTGCCTCTGAGTGAGCTCCTAGAAGGTGGGGGCTCCAGCCTTGTCATTTCCATGTCCTTGGGTCAGTGCTCAGTCAATGTTGTTGGCTGATGACATTTCCCAAGCTAATCTGAAAGATTTGCTTAAAAAAAGCAAAGATAAGATGAGCAAAGGGGATAAAAAGAAGTCAAAAAAGATGAGAAATAAGAAGTAAAATAAGAAATAGGCCCTGATAAACAAGAGTAACTCTGTACATAAAGTGAAAATGTCATTAACTAATTCGGAAAAAGGGAAATGGATGAGGGAAAGGAGAGAACCCAATAGACAGATGAATACTTAGATTTAGCAGGGAAGTGGGGAGGTCCTGGGGTGGGGGGCAGCAAAGGCAGGAGCAGAAACGTCCCCCAAAAGCAGAGTCCTGGGTATCATGTATTTAGTGTGGAAAAGGGGCATGGGCAAGGGTGTATACAATGAGTAAAGATTATTTTGTAATACAAATTGTTGTTGAACATTTAAATGTACAACATCAAACTTAAACTTTGGCTTCTATAAAACCATTAGATGGTTGTACCCTATAATTATGTGCAGTTATTATGTTTCAGCTAAGAATAGTAAAAAAATATATGCTTCTGATGGAATTGTGCAAAATTGGTTCAACATCTGAAAATCAATTAATAGAATATATCATATCAATAGAATAAAACACACAAAAAAACTTAATATATGCAGAGAAGGTATGAGGCAAGAGGATTGCTTGAGCTTAGGAGTTGGAGACCAACCTGAGGAAGAGCAAGACCCTGTCTCTGCAAAATACAGAAAAAGTTATCCATGCATGGTGGTGTGTGCCTATAGTTCCAGCTACTCAGGAAGCTGAGCAGGAGAATCTTTTGACCCCAAGAGTTTGAGGTACCAGTGAGTTCTGATGAAGTGATTGCATTCTAGCTGGGGTGACAGAGTGAGACTCTGTCTCAAAAAACAACAACAAATACTCAGTAGATTGTAAACAGAAGGGAACTTAACCTCATACATGGCATGTAGAAATGACCCTCAGCTAACAACACACCTACTGATGAAAGACGGAATACATTCCCCTTAAAATCACAAACAAGGCAAGGGTGTCTATACTTCTATTTAACGTGACAGTGGAGGTTGTTGTCAGGGCAATTATGATCTTGTACATAAAAATGTCCTAAAGAATCCACTAAAAAGCATTAGAACTAGTAAATGAGTTCAGTTAGGTTCAAACATACAGGATAAAAATGCAAAAATCAATTTTATTTTTACACTTTCAATAAACACTCTGAAAATAAAATACCAAAAAAATTCCACTTATAGCAGCATCAAAATGAGATAGTAATAAACTTAACAAAAAGAAATACGAAATTTACATTCTAAAAACTACAAAACATTGTTCAAAGAAATTATACAGGCCTAAATAATTGCAGAACATTCTAAGTTTATAGAAACTTAGAAGGGAAAACTTAACATTATAGAAACTTAGATTGGAAAACTTAACATTATTAACATGACCATTCTCAAAATGATCTAAAAGTCAGTCCAATCTTCATTAGAAACTTAACTGACCTTGTAGAAATTCACAAGCTAATTTTAAAATTTATATGGAATCGTAAGGACCCAGAATTTCTAGAAAATAATCTAGAAAAAGAAGGACAAAGTGAATGGATTCATATTTCCTGATCTCAAAACCTGTGAAAGTGGCACAGGATAGACATACAGATAAATAGAATAGAATTAGAAATCCAGAAAAAAAATTATGCTTCTTATGGGTGGTGCCTGTGGCTCAAAAGGGTAGGGCACTGGTCCCATATGCCAGAGGTGGCAGGTTCAAACCCAGCTCCAGAGGGGGGAAAAAATTATGCTTCTGTAAGTACGTGACTTTTCACTGGGGTGCCAAGACCATCTGGGGGGGAAAGAATTATTACTTCAATAATGGTCTGGGGACAACTGGATAGTGACATGGAAAAGCAATCTAAATGTAACAACTAAAACTATAAAAAATTTACATTAGAACATAGGAGTATATCTTCATAACCTTAGATTTGGCAAAGGATTCTTCCATTAAGTTATGTTAAATTGGGTTATGTTGAAAGGGTTATGTCAAAAGGTGTATGTTGAGTGGATTATCAGAAGCTAATTATGAAGTAGTCACATGATGTTTAAATGGATCAATGAGGTCATTGCTGTATTGTGCACAGTTACAAAATTCCCTATATAAACCAACCGCAAATAAGGAAACTCGCCATTTTGCCTGAGCGAGCAGATGGCCACCTTTATTTAAAATACAATTTCAATAAGCGTGCTTATTCTCCTCGACATCCCTTTTCTGTGAGACCCTTACAGCAACACATTGGTTGAGCATCAGCATGGCAAACCACAAGGCCATGGTCTATGCCCTCAAAGCAGCTCATCATTGGTGAGGAGATGACAGAGCAGATGTGTGATCCAGCTAGATGGGGGTGAGCCACAGAAGGTACCCGGTGAATGCAGCCTTCTGACGCCTCCTGGGGAGGCGATGGCCAAGCTGTCTCTGATGGCCAGAGAGGCAGTGGCACTGGGGGGCTGGCAAAGCAGAGACAGGCACAGAACTGCAAGTGGTGAGGGTCTGGGGGAGGCTTCTTTTTGACTTCTGCCCATCTGTCTCCCACCCTCATATTGCCTAGAAACTCCTGTAGCAAAAGTGAGCCTGGCTTGAGGTTCAAAGGAGGAGGATGTCTGCAGCGATGAGGAGAGGCAGAAAGGGAGATGGCCAGGGGCAGAGGTGAGACCAGAGGGAGAAGAATTCCTCAGTGTATTACTAAGTATCCAGAGCTGAGAAATCTGGCAGGATTGAGGATTTAGAAGACTGAGTGGGCCATAAAAAGCTTAGCCATCTGTTTAAGAATAATACCTTGGATTTATAGAGCACATTGACTTCCAAAGCACCTTCCTATTTATTTCCCTTACTCTCCGTCCGGCTGTGGGTGAGGTACGGGGCCTGCTGAAGGGAGAGTCTCAAGGTCTTTTTGAGTTCCTGCCAGGAACAAAGCCTGCAGCGTACCCCTCCCTCCCCACCAAAGCCCAAGAGCCCTCCACCCCATTAAGGTGGCAGTAAAAGAAAGCCATTTTCTGGGCTGGAGCTGCAGGCCAGACACTGTACTGAAGGCTTAAGAGGCATGTAATTTTCACAGTATTTTCCTAAAACATGGATTTTAGCCCACTGTCCTAACAAGGAAGGTGAGGGGCTGTACCATTGAGTAACATACCCAAGGCAACACAGCTGCTGAACCCCGGAGTCTTGCTCCCAGGCAAGTGTGTACACTTTCTCCCACCTTCCTTCATGCTGCTTCCAAAGGGCAAGGCCTTTGTTTCTGCAGAATAACACTGAATCTGTGACATTGCTGATACATAAATGAGGACTCAAATAATTTGGGGTGATTCTTCCTTAAACTATGCAAACTCTTCCAACATCAGAGAGCCATTAGTGTAAGAGATATATAGATGACATATACATATGATATGTGCATGAAACATAAAATTAATGTGTATAGCTTATGGTGGGTGCATAATAATATAAAAATAAATGTGGATGTACACTATATGTACACATATACTTACATATATGTGCACACATTTTACATACAGAGTCTTTGGGACCAGTTTGCTGGTTGATGCACTGAAGTTGATAGAATGAAGTCAGCCTGGAGGGTCAGAGCAGCAGCAGTTAATGGAAGATATTCCCCTTTAGGTGACCTTAACTGGAGGTTGCCAGGTATCAGAGAGCATCAGAAATAATGGGGTGTGTAGTGGGTGTTGGTCAGAAAGAAAAAGAATATCATTAGATTCCAAAGACTTCTGGTAACTTGGGCAGTAATCCTGAGGGTTGATTTGCTGAGGTGTTCACATTTTTTAGTGTATTAGATTAGAAAGATGACTACAGAAATGAAGCTGGTGAACTTAATGTTACCTGTGAATTGCTCTGAGAGTTACATCAGCATTTTTTTTTGTTTTTGTTTTTGTTTTTTACTTTTATATATTTGAAAGGAGTTTATGCCTCTTTGGGCACAGTCCAGTAAATTTAAGCAATAAAGCAAAGATACCCTTCTGGAAGGACAAAATATATAAAGACAAAACCATCAACTATAAATCAATGCATATTGATTTAAATAAATAGGTTCATTGCCCTAGCTCAGAGGCTGAGCAGAGCAGTCTCCTTTGCTTAGAAACCCATTGACTTTGTATTTCTGAGCCAGAAACACCAAGGAGTATTTCCTCCAAGACTTAATTTACCTGTACTATCTTACAGTTGCAGATTTTACCCAGATGCACAGCCTGGGATGTGGCCCAAAGGACCTTTCCTGGGAATCATCTATGCCTGTCATAAGGCAAATGACATGAATGAGACGCATCCACAGAGCCCAAAGTACAAGTGGGAGTGTCTGTATGCTGCTGTTCTGCTGTCCCTGAATGGGCACCACTTAGCGTCCTGTGTGGGCAGACACACTGTGATAGGACTTCACCCACATTAATTGCATCCGTGTAGTAATAACTGGGCTGGTGAATGTCATCTCCCACCTACAGCATGCTCTGGCCCCAATGTCAAGGTACCATGTTGTGAAGGAAGGCCACTTCATTGAGAGCTCAGCCTTGGCAGCACCAGTGGAAGAGCCCAGGTTCTGCAAATCTCACCTGACTGGTGGTGGGATGTCTTAGTCATTAGGTGCATTTTCTTCAACAGATCCATTTTTTACTTCTGGGTGGTGTATTCTTTGACTGAAACATAAGGATCATATTTTCTGGCTCAAAAGTTCCTAGTACACCATTTTCCTTTGATATGGGAAAAGACAAAGCCCAGTGTAAGGCGAAAATTGTAGATTTTGAAACTAGAGATTCCCTTTCTCCCCAACTGAGAGAAATGAAGCTGCTCTCTCCACTCCTGCCTCGCACCCTGAAGCACTGGAGGCTGGTTGTCATCCCAGGAGGACAGCGCACTCACCCCAGCATCTCAGTGCTAAGAGGGAGCTGCAGAATAGGTTCAGATCCGAGGGGGCTCAGGCCTGGTCATGAACACTCATTTGAGCCATCAGGACCTTCTTGTCATGGAAGCCACACCCACTTTCTATGCTAAGGAATACTGGGAGAGTCTGACCACAGAAAATCCTCCCATCAACCCCTGCTTGTTCCAGAAAATGGTTATTTACATAGAACCCTCTGCAAGTAACACTTAGTAACCTTTCCTCTTTCTAAAGCCCATGTCTGCTTGTTTGCCCCCTTTCAGACAACCAGGGACTAAGAAATATACCTGAAGATCAATTAGAAACTCCCTCTGCTTCCTCAAATGCCCCCTTGATAGAATGTGATGCATGCCCATCAAGGCTTCCTCTATTTACCCTATAAAACTTTTTATCCTTTCAAACATCCTCGAGCCCTTGCTGAAACAAAAGTGAGGGCAGATGGGCCTTCTCCACACAAGTTTATGAATAAACAAATTGTGTTAGCTTTGGCTCCGATGTGCTTTTGAACATGGACAGCAGGGAAGGATTTAAGCTGAGCAGGAAAGTGCGGCATGCACGTGCTGCCCATGCCCAGAAGTCTAATTAAATGAGTCAGTCTGCAGATTGATATCCAAATATGAATGTGCACATATTATGAATTCTGGCTTTGGGTGTATCACAGCTTGCTGGTGTTTGGGGAGCAGGCTTGTTATTGCAAGAGTGGTGTCCTTATATAGATGAGTTTCCCCCCAGCCAGCTCTCTCTCACCCAGGCAAGGCCTTCTTCCACGGTAGGATGCAGCCAGAAGGCCCCCACCATATGCAACACCCTAGTTGTGGATGTCCCTCCCAGTCTCTAAAACCATCAGCCAAATACATCTCTGTTTATTATAAATTACTCAGTCTGTTCTGTGCTATTCCAGCAGCACAAAACAGACTTAGACTCAGTGATTATTTTTCTTATTATTCCGACATAGACTGTGCTGTTTCTCTACTTGGAAGAGTTTTCCAAGGGACCAGAACATTTTGACAGGTGGGTAGTTAGAACAGGGTCTTATCTCTGGTGGGTGAAGATGGCAACTGACAGAGCATCAAGCTTGCACCAGGTACTGGACTAAGTGCTTCAACTCTGAGCTTCATGTCAGGCAGCAAGTCAACTCTATTCATTTTCTAGAATGGGAAGGCCACGACAGTTTCTGAGGTCCTTGCCTACAGTGACATGACTCATAAATAGTGAGACAGGCATTTCAAAGGTGAGTCCATAGCTCAGATTTTTGTACAGCATTAATCTTTACCTAGCTTAGACCTTAGGTTCTTTTTTATAAGCCACAGAAACTAACTTGTCATTCTCTAATGCTTCCAAATTTTCTAAAGCTGTCTCAATGTCATTGTTTAGCAGAAAACTCACCTTTCATGCAAATCCCACTCTCAGTATAATGAATTCCACCCAGCCGTTCATTTTTATAGACTTTTTTTTTATACAAACATACTGCAAAGGTGTTTCAGATTGTGTCATATAAATCATAATGGTGGGTTGATGGCTGTTTTTCTAGACACTTTCTTCTTTCCTCAAACCTCTCCTATTGTTATTAAATCAAGAAAATGTTTACAGGTTTTGATGGAAATAACACAAAGAAGACAAGATACTCTGTGTATGCGAAGGGGCTGCCTAAATGAATCATTAAGATCCAGCCTTAGAGACATATTCTCACTGCAGACAGATACTAGGGGAAGATGAAGTTCAGAATATACATATGTAGATTATGCAAATAAACCTCCACCATTGAAATAATATTGTTGAAGTCATAAAAGGTTAAATACTATTTGTTTAATTTTATTTTGGAAATGGAGATTTCATTGGTTTTGTGGAAAGTTTCTGCCTGTGATATAATTTTGGAACTTTCTGGGCTGCATTCACCAAGGCGACACACACATTGGTAAGACAAACAGCAGTCTGTAAATTGAACTAGCCATTTTGAAAGCAGTGGGGTCAATTAAGTTTGTTTTTAAGATCATCCAACTCATTTTCCTTGGAACTTTTATTTTCTCAGCAGAGCAAGGTGATGAAGAGGTTTTTAGCTGATAATATGAGAAGAGTATTTTAAAGACCAGCTGGATGCAGGCAGTCAAAGATCTAAGGGAAGAACACCATTGTAGTCATGGTGTAGAAAAAGTAAGGAGGCTAAACAGGTCAAAGAAACAGAAAGTAGGGTGTGGAGAAGATGGAGAAGAAAGCATGATAGGTAGAGGAAGAAAGGATAGGCAAAGGCCAAGGTTTTCAGGAGCAAGGTCAATGTTTATATTTGATTCCACAAGTAATGGGGAACCCATGGGAAACCATGGGTTGTCTCAGTCAGATTTTGAGTAGGAATCATATAGTGCCTTTCAAAGGGTTCAGATCAAAAGACTTTTATGAATAATTTAGAGGTTGAAATGTGTGAGACAGGAAGAAACCAGGATTGCAGGGGATCCCCGTGATTAACAGTGTTTGGAGGCTCTAACACTCCTCCTGAAAATGTGATCCCCATCTGCTGACCTAGTTGGATTATTCAGCAGAACTAGTGCAGTCTGCCAAGGCTTGTCACAAATAGAAAGCAAACGTGAGCAGAGACAGAAAGCAAAGGGAGAGCAGCGTGAATGGAAAACAAAAGTAAATTTGCACAGACTCTAGTACAACAGAGAGAAAGTTTACTCAAGTAAAGAGAATCATAGCACGTGTCCAGAGAGGTGAAAGTGGGTCTCTATGGCAAGAGAGAAGGGATACCAACACAAAGGCAGGGTAAAGGTATAGATATCCCCCTCCCTGTTCTCCCTTTGAAATTGTTTGTGTAACTTTCTCATCATCGGTCTGTGTCTCCAGGCACCTTTGTCCCCTTTCCATTGGTTATTGATTATCATGGTTACTACTTAGCCACATCCTTTCCATCTTTGGGTGAAATTCTTGAGAACTGTTCTCCTATTGATTTTACCAATACCTGTGGCTTTTGTGGTATCAGTGTTCTACAACCATCTCACATCCAAATATGGAAACTGTATGTGGGCAGATACCTTTGGTCAATTTAGTCACAGGGTTGCCATAATGTTTGTGGCTTCTTTATTCAGCAGGCCAGGCTTTTCTTGCATCCCCCCTGAAACCCCTTTCTTTGTCCCTTCTCACTTTGCTCTAGGACAGTGGTTCTCAACCTTCCTAATGCTGTGACCCTTTAATACAGTTCCTCAGGTTGTGGTGACCCCCAGCCATAAAATTATTTTTGTTGCTACTTCATAACTATAATTTTGCTATTTTTATGAACCATAATGTAAATATCTGACATGCAGGATGGTCTTAGGCAACCCCTGTGAAAGGGTCATTCAACCCCCAAAGGAGTCACAACCCACAGGTTGAGAACCACTGCTCTAGGAGGTATGGTTCTGAAATCTGGAAGGAAAAATGGACAATAACCACTGGGGCTGCTTCCTGCTATAGGGGGCTTTGTCTGCCTATCCCAGACCCTCCTTAGGTTCCCTGCCCCAAACAGGGTTCAAAGGGTCAGAAGCTTCTGGCCACTTGGTCAACAGGTTTCATCAGTATTTTTAGGAATTTCTTCATCACTATTATCTTTCTTTTTTTTTTGAGACAGAGTCACACTCTGTTACAGGGCTATGGTGTCATAGCTCACAGCAACCTCAACTTCTTGGACTCAAGCAATCCTCTTGCATCAGTTTTTCATTTTTAGTAGAGACAGGGTCTTGTCTTGCTCTTGCTCAGGCTGGTCTTCAACTCCTCAACTCAAGTGATCCACCTGCCTCAGCACCCCCAGAGTGCTAGGATTACAGGTGTGATGAGCCACCACACCTGGCCTTATTAACTTATTGTGAAAATGTTGTAGCCTGGAAGACACAAACTGTAACTTAACTGGGATATGTGTAAATTCCAGTATTTGGGTTCAAGTAACCAACTGCATACAGACTGCATATGAAATGTTGGTAAACATGATAATCTAATTAAAAATGTTAAAGAAATGATTCCTGGTTTCAGCTCCAACATAAAAATAGCTCAGCAAGTGGTCACTTTTTAAAATAAGAAGGGTAGAAAAAACCCTAAAAATCAGCCTGCTATTTTTGGACCCATCAGAAAGCTGATGTTATAGGACAAATTATCAACCTGAACTTATGAAAAATGCAAGATTCATAGAATCACAGGTAAGATTTGCTTACTTGGGGTGGAAGATGTTGGAGCCATAAACTGATTAAATGTTATTAATGCAAATTGCTGGAGACAGAGTGTGGTTAGTGGGAGGATGAAAATCTGCATAATCTTCTAGAACATTCATGAGTTTTACCTCCAGGAACTTGACCATCTCCTCACAGGGCAGTGTGCAGGCAGGAGAGATGCCCTCCTGGTTGTGGGAAGGGGAGAGAAAGAGTAATTTTTATAGGATACACCAGGAATTTTTTTTTTATAACAAAGGTCTACTTTCCAAGGAAAAGTGCTTTATGAGAGCTTTGTTGCACATTAGGAAGGTAATTCTTAACTATTCTAGCCCTCTCTAGCCTTCCTATTTCACTCCAGAGTGGGGTAGGTTAGAAAAAAAAGTTGTTTTTTGTTTTTTAAATCATGAAGTTCACCTCCCAGAGTCTCAAGCCCATTAATATATGACTTAATCATAAGACTATATAATTTTTCCCCTTCACTACACCTTACACCCACACCAACATGGCTTCAGCATAATGTCACTGGTTATAGTTAGAGAGGCACAGACAAGCTGTGGACTCTATTTGATGAGGAGCTCTTAGAGAAGCCCAAAGTCAAAGTGGGAGTAAAACAAGGATACTAGAGGAATTTGACAACTCTGCCAACTACCACATTTATTAAACACAACTCAACTCCTAGAAGGATGAACTTAAAGACTCACACTAAAAGGCCATTTGCCTCAATCCTTATTCTATGTTCCATCGCTTCTGGCTTTAGAAAAAAAA
>NW_003852454.1:11055966-11059426 GCF_000181295.1 Otolemur garnettii | reverse complement strand
CTGGATCCGTTTAATCAAGACACCATAGGTTAAAATAAAGTTCTCCCACCCCCTAAGCGTTGTCAAAGAATGCATTGCTCCGAAGAGAGGGTCTTGCATGTATGAAGCAAAGATGAGGTTAGGAAGAAATAATAAAAGAAAAAGGGCTTTGTTTCTTCCAGCCAACAAATTCATGTCACGACTGTGTTAACTTTTATGTGTAGACTATCTGGATAGCTAGATATAAAATACTCAAGAATTGTAAAAAGCCCTGAAAATTATTAATCAGCTGGAAAATTTGCCTTCATTCATCTTCATCTAATGCATATTTGTGTATCCTTTCTTTTATTGTTGTCTTGGTTTGTATTTTAGTTGAAAATTTTGCATAATATTGAAGAGAGGAAGGAAAAAATGCCATGTTTAATTTCTTTCTATCAACTTAAGCAATTGAGTAATAGGAACATACATTAAAAAGAAGTGTTTTATATTTTCTCAAGTATTTATTCAAATATATAGAAGAAATGCGTTTATTAACTTTTCCCAAAATATCACCTTTGGGAAATTTTCTTAATAAGAATTTTATTTTTATTTATTTTCTTAATAAATTTTCTTAATTTATATTCATATTTACTTGGTGTCAAGTCTCTGATACTTTATAATTATCTAAACTTTTATCAGCTCATTTATTCATTTCTGGCATGAACTAATTAAATCTGGAATAATTAATGAGGCTATATAGTTCCTTTTACTGTAAATAATGAATCATCAACAATTATTAATTCACCTTTTTAAGAGTTAAAGTTAATGCAGTCTAAACCTTCTTTTCTTTCTCTCATTAATTTGCACTGGGTGCTGTTTTGTTGTAGCAATTAATATTGTTTATTTATGAGTACATAAATTAATTTAAAAATCCGTATCATTAACACATGCATTTAATTTAAAAGCTTACTTTTTTATGTTTAATAGTTATTTGTCCAAATTTGTAATATAATGTTATTTTAATCAGTGTGTACTACGAATAATTATGAAGAAAATCTTATTCAGAAAGAAAAAATCTAATAATGCTTAAGGCCTTGTGGTTTTAAGAGATAGAAACATCTAAATTTAGATAGATAAACACATTTTTGTTGCAGGAATGCATAAAAAAATGTGATAAATGAAAGACTTTGAGTGATAGAAATATGTTACATTAAGATTAAATTCTGTGAGAAAATAAGAAAGGAAAATACAAAGTTAAGGGGAAAATACAAATTTTTGATTTTTTAAAGATTTATTTAATTCTTTAATTAAATAGCTGGAGGTATCTAATTGTTATGGTTTTAGTATTTCTAATTGTTATGGTATTAGTGTTCTATGTATTTCAAAGTGATATAACACTTTTATTTTATAATGTTGATATTTCAAGACATCAAATACATACCATATGTGATGGTCCTTGCAATACAATGTTTATGTATTTAAATATAAGGACAAGATGTTCTGGATCAACTTAAAATGTAAAAATATATTCATGTGGTTTCACATTTTCTTTAGAGGATATTAGAGAAAAATCTTTAAAGTCCACTGGGCTAGATCACTTACAGGTCCCTTGAAAATTGAGATTCTTGGCTTTGCACAAATTCATTCTAGCTCAGTTTTAAGATTAAGTGGGTGGAACCTGGGAAGAAAGCATGAGAGGGCAAGTAGTGGAACCCCAGACAGAAGACACCCAGGCACCCAGCAAATCTGGCCCAAAATTTCTGAGAAAATCTCTGGAAACAAGATATCTACTCTTGAGCCAGAAAACTCTTGCTGTATTTTTTTTTTCTTTTTAAAATTATTGCTTTAACTAACAAATAACACCTGTTCATATTTATGGCATACAACATGAAATTTCAAAATATGTATACAGAGGGTGCTGAAAATGTACATTCGTTAGAGAAGGAAAATTATATTAAAATTGTAATAATATATACCAATAACAAAGGAGAATACAAGTCACACTGACCACTTCTTGTAATTGCAGAAGTCGAACATGACAAATTTAGTAGTTTTTTTGGTGTGTGTTTAAAATGTGTATACACTTTTTTTTTGGCACTCTGTGTACTTACGTTATGGAATGGCTAAATCAAGGTAATTAACACATACACTGCCTCATGTACTTGTCATTTTTTTGTAATGAGAACGGTTAAAATCTAATTTCGCAGCAATATTCAGTTATAGGTTACATTCTGAATAACTCTAGTCACTTAACTTGGACAATAGATCTCTTAAACCACCCCCTAGCCCCATTCTCTCGTAACACCATTCTTTTCTCTGATTTATGAATTTGAACTTTTAAAATTCCACACATAAGAGAAAACATGTAGTATTTGTCTTGTTTTCTTTTGTATTTGTTTTTGTTTTGTGCCTAGCTTATTTCACTTAACACAGTGGCCTTAAAGTTAACCCAAGTTGTCACAAATGTCTTTCTTTTTGAAGTATGCAACTGCCTATGTACACAGGATGTACTTTATCCATTCTTCTGCCGACAGGCTCTTTGGGTGATTCCGTATCTTGGCTAGTGTGAACAGTGCTGCCGTGAACATCAACTATAGATTTCTTATGTAACCTCTACCAGACAATGGCTGATTGCAGAGGACAGTGTGCTAGGGGCTGAAGCTGGGGCCGCATTTGAAGTGGGTTTGGTCTATTGGGACCCACGCTTGCCTGCAGAGTTCCAGTTCTCATTCTCAATCAAGTCATCCCATTTCCTGGACTAATTTTCTCATATCCTGGAAATTGATGCTTCCACATTGCTTTCTGTCAACCATTTAGATTTCTCTAGCTCTGAGTGAACATAGAAAGGAGCATGGGCATCTCACCCCGTCTCTTCCTAGCTCCTCATAAGCCTGACCTCAACAAGACCTTACCAAGGCATCACTGTTTCGTTGGGACACAGATCTTCACGGCTACAATGTAACTATGCAGGGGTCTGACATATTCATGTATATCACATACTCGCCTGTGTACTCAGGAAACCCCTTGTCATGATAGAAGGCTTTTTATTTTCTCAGAATGTCTTGATTAGGTCATTTCTATTTTTTAATGCTGTAAGCACTCCCAGCTGGTTCCCTCACCCTCTCCCATTCCCCTGCCCTCTACCGTTCCTCTTCCTCCGCCCTCTCTCCCAGCCTGTTCCCCCGCCCTACAGGCTCTCCCAGCCCGTTCCCATGCCCCCCAGAGTTGAAGCACATGAAGTCCCAAGTTTCACAAAAACCCCCCAAGTTCCCAGTGGATGAACAATGGTGGAAATCCACCAAGGCTGTGTTAATCATGGTTACATAACTATAATCATTCTGTTTTGAGATATATCCATTGTCAACCAAGGCTGTATTAATCATTGTTACATAACTGTAACTTGTCAGGAGCCAAATGACGCCAGATGGCCGCCCATCCCCACTGTCTGGAGTATGCTAACCTTTATCAGATAAGGAGCTGCTTTTCCCTTATCAGACAAGGA
>NW_003852454.1:11031481-11055946 GCF_000181295.1 Otolemur garnettii | reverse complement strand
GTAACTATTGCTGTATCCATAACTACCTGAGCTGTAACACCCCACTCCCACCCCCCGCCAGCCACGTTTGCTTCCGTAGTATGCTTGCACAAAAATATATAAGGCAACTTGCCCTCTCCTAGGGGGGAATTGTCTCTCAAGACAGTCCCCTGCAGCAGATTCAATAAATTTCTGATTGATTACAGTTAAGGGGGGTCTGACTAGATCTTTTCAGGTCATATGGGGCACTACACTAGCATGCTGGAGACAGAACATCTATTGGCATTTTCTGCCAGATTATGTAAAAAACTGGAGGTGAGGGGTTTAATCTTGTTTATGTGGCTTTTTTCTTTGTTTGCAATGACAGAATTCTCTCAGATACCTCTCTGCCTCTGAAAACTAGTACAAATATCTGTCAGCCTCCAGCCCTGGAAGGAAGTTAACTTTGATGCCACCTCCACTCCTATGCCCAGGTATCCAACATGTGCTACTATTATTGTAAAGCGTTTTTATTATCTTTCAAATTCTGTGCTATTGTTCATCTTTTTACCTTTTATCTTTGCCTACGGTAGAAGAAAACAAAGTACCCACTCTTGAATATTCTCAACAGTTCATCTTGTTCCCTAACTTGCTCAGGTTTTCTGAGATACATGTGATGTATTTGAAGAATGCAGATAACATTTGAAGAATGTTATCTAGTACAGCATGTAATATAGTTGGATCTCTAACTCAGAGCTCTGAGACCAGAGAAAGAAGAAGTCGGGACCAATCAATGAAGTCTAAGGAAGTACCTAGGCTTGTATATTAGGTACTATTTATAGGTCACTCATTTAATTACCATAACAGACCTACATAAGTATGTTATAAAGATCATTTGATAGATTATGTAACTGAAGTCCATGTACACCTTACACGAAGATTGCAGAGTGTTCCTAGGACTAAACACAGCTCTTTTAATAATTGCATGGGATTCTTTACTTTAGAAAGGAAATAAAATCATTTTTAAAAGTCCATACATGCTAAGTTTCCAAGCATGCTCAGTGACATCAATTCGTTGAGTGCAACTCTCCACTGAGATTTCACAAAGTCTTTTATTTTAAGAAAATCATCTGCTAGAAATGAAAATAAATCACTTTTCCTTTAAAGTATTTTTATTTTAAACAACAAAGAAAAAAATCTTAAAAATAATTTCAAATTGTCACCCTAAAACTTTCACTCTTCCCTAATACCCAGAGATTTCTGCTTTTTTCTATAAAGCCACTACTCATAATTTAAAACTTATGGAAAAAGTGTAGATGCTCCAAAATCCCTTGTAGAAACTTTATTTTTTAACGCTTTCATGGAAGATAGCTACAGAAAAATTTTACTTCAAAAAATCCAGTCAACATATAACCAACTTTTACTTATTTAAGTGGGTCCTGATTCTCTAAGTAATGACCATTCATTCAACTATCTCTCACATTTTCACAATCCTAAGGAAGCCGTTCCCATATTTATATAGATATTTTCCAAAAAACATGCTTTAAACATGGGGATTCCTGGATGGGGATTACTGATTCATCATCATATTCTTTTTGTCTGGACCATGTGGTCAGTGCAGGTGAAAAAGTGATACTTCTGGACTTTCCTGATTCTCTAAGTAAATTGTTATACATTCAGCTCCCTTTTTTTTTTTTTCTTGTTGAAATAATGTAGTTTCTACAGTCTTTTCCTTAGACTCTGTTATGGCACTGAGATTATTACAATGCAATTCATCCACTGGTATGTCTGCTTCCTGCATTAAAAACACAAATCCTGGGAAAGGGGGTGACACCTGATTCATCTGAAACTTCTAGTACACTGAACGGTGACAAGTGCGCAGGCAAATTCCAGCAAATGTTGAGTGAATCAGTGAAGTGTAACTCAGGGGTTTCTGTCTCATGAACTCCATTTTTCCTCCCTCTCATTTTTGAAAAGTTAAGTATTCTAACTTAATATTAATAATCATTTGACCTTAGACTACGAGAAGAAGGCTTATTGGCAAGTAGAAAGTTTGTCTCAGAAAGGATCTATATTGGTCAATCTGAAATAGTTAACACCTCTTCCCTGGGGAATTGTGTGCTCACAGGTACACAGTGGAGATCTGTAAAGGAGTGAACAGTGTTGCCAACGCAGCACTTAGCCAGCACAGGATGGGAGCGTGGGTGAGTAGCAGGAAACCTGGGCACAGACAAAGAAATAGGAAGAAGGAGATAGCAGCAGAAGGTCACTCTGAGACTGATTGTACTGGAGCCAAACAGGTAATGCTGCCAGAAGATTAAACACAGTGCTCTCCACGCTCTGCCTGTGGGTGATGATTTCCCTGGGATTGTGTTAATACATACTGCCTACTAGTTTTTTTGGGCATTTTGGGGCATAATGGGATCATAGAAAGAAGGAAATCATCAATCGCAGCTGGAAGAGACTTTAGCAGTGTTCCTAGATAATAATAGTTGTTTTATAAGAAGATGGATCAACTACTCATTTCACCATTTCCTCAGTTGGTACTTTCCATTCTTTGAAGAACGGTTACGTGTCAAGCGTCTGCCTTTGGATTTCTCCAGTTTGAATGGCCCAGAAACGGCTCATGTTTATCAACCTCTCCCCAAATTCCTACGTTGCCCATTGGTTCTTAGCAATGACCACAAATAATTGACTACAATTACCTTAGGGGATGATCCAGTTTGCATGTGAAGTCAGAATTTATTTTATACCAGGTTTCTAATTCAATCTCTTTTTCCATTCCTCCAAACTCAGATAATGTATTGCTTTTTACTATGTGACATTCTCAAGTGTGAGGCACATAAAGAAGTTATTTTGTTTCAGGAGTATGATACAGAATGGAAACAGAATGAGGAAAGGCCAAGAGGCAGGGGAAGGGTATTTCACCAAAGTGATGTGATATAATTTATTTTATCAAACATTGATTCTCTAAATTAGAACACATTGATTAAATTAATATGAAATGAAATCCAGCATATGAAATAGGGGAAAACACATAAAATTACAATTTTCAAAAATTATGTACAGACACCACTTGATATTTTTATGGAAATAGGCAGTAGGCTCTATTTCACATACTAACGTTGCTACAAAGAAAATAGAATGGGATGTTGCTCTAAGGGAGGAAATTGTAACCTACGTATTACATTGGCCGGAAGATGAAAAGGGCTGTGAAAGAGGATCATTTCTTAATCTGGGAGAAAGATAATTATTTTCAAGATATTGGAAAAAAATGTTCATTGAACAAAAAATACTTCTTTTTGTTCAATGTATTTTATTTTATATAAGGAGACAGGGAGAGTGACACTATATATTTTTTTCTGCTTTTACTATTAAGAATTGTGAAGCCAAATGAATGAAATGAGGCCATGTGAGAATACTTAAATCTATAGTGAAACTAGCTCTCTTGCTCAAGGCAGACACTGCCCAGTTTGCACAAGTGATAAGACACTCTTAGAGCTGTCTCTAGGACCTAAAGGGACTCTTCACAAGTAAGATATATTTCCTCCTAGATATAGATAGAAATCTTCATGAAGTTGAGATAGACAGAAAATTAGATGGATATAGAGATATATAGACACATAGATTATATATATTTGTATATAAAATATATTGTATATATACTATGTATAAATATATATTAATATAAATATAATGTATAAATATATTATATATACTATGTATATAATTAACATATTACATATAATTTTATATATAATATTTATATTTCTGCATGATATAAATATATATTATATATAATACATATAATATGTATGTCTATATATCTCTATCTAATCCTCTATCTGTCTATCTATCCATCTATCTCAACATCATGAATATTTCTACCTACAGGAACAAATTTATGAACAGAGGAGATGACATTGTACAATTTGTTTAGTTAACAAATATTTATTGCAAGTGAAATATATGCCAGACACTCTAAGACTTCAGACTGGTTCTGGTTTGTGGCCTGTTAGGAACTGGGCTGCAGAGCAGGAGGTGAGCAGTAGAAGAGTCAGTGAAGATTGCTGGCATCACCTGGGCTCTGCCTCCTGCCAGGTATTAAATTCTTATAGGAGTGGTTGCCCCATGGTAAACCACATATGTGAGGGATCTGGATTGCATGCTCCTCCTGAGAATCTACTCCCTGATGATCTGAGGTGGAGAGGTAATGTGCTTGAATCATCCTGCAACCATTGCCCCTCTCCTCTGCAGTCTGGGGAAAATTTTTCTTGTATGAAATAGGTCCCTGGTGCCAAAAATGTTTGGGCACCACTGCTCTGTGATTGGGGATACTGCAGATAAAAAATAAATAAAAGGTTCCTGTTGTCTGGGTAAGTACAATCTAATGGGCTAACAGGTTGGCACATGTCAACATATATTATTATTAAGAAATTGCAAATAATATATCTAAAAGATTTTGTTGTGTTTGCTGTTAACATTAGTTGTTCTGTATTAAGTTTATTTCACTGAATATTAGTACTCATTGATGAGAAAAAATTAACAATAAAATATTTTTAGAAATCTATGGGTAAAATTAAGAAGTTAGTTGGGGGAAATTCTTTCTTTCTTTTTTTTAAATTTTATTTTCTGTGAATTAGAAAACAACCATCATTACTGAATTAAAGTAATGGAAAATCATAATTGAGCGGAGCAAAGCATAGTTTGGGAATTACTGAGTTAGGAAAATAAATGTTAAGTTAACTGGGGTTTGAACACTGAGTAAGAATACGAATGATTAGACATTAGACATTGTTAAATGTTTGTAAACAAAGTCTGAACTTCCTATGGTTAGCAACCTGTGTTTCCCGGTGGCTGCTCCGCCATTTCACCTTCCTACCAGCAGTGGATGTGGCTTCCAATCTCTCCACATTCTCTCAAACACCTGCTGGACTTACTGATTCTACCCACTAGTGGCTGCAAAGTGGCTTCTCTTAGTGGTTTTGATTTGTATTTCCCTGATAATTAACGCTGTTGAGCATTTTTTCATATAATCTTTTACTTTTAATGGTGTTTGGGGAAAGTCAGGAGATAAGCATACTTGATCTACTATGTTCAACTAGAAATGCAATAACTCATTTTAAATGTTGACAGAAAAACATTTGTTTTTTTCTAAATATTTGAAAACCTTTCCAAAGTAATCTCAAGTTTTTGTCAGCATGTAAGGTTTTCTACTTCTGTACACTTTTCATGTTATGCTCCTGTGTCGTTAAGGGACTGCAATGTTATCCTGTGTGTTAGTTCTGTAGAGCTCACTGCTTGTATGTCGTGGGGGGAGGAGTTAAAACGATTTCTCAGGGTTGACTACAAGGGAGAGCAGAGCTGGTTGCCAAAGTCTTTAAGCTGAGTGTGTGTTAGTCACCAGTGCTCTTCACATGTGTTGTGGGTAAGTGTGATCCTCTTGTGGTGAACATCAAAGGAGTGTGCCAGCTTGACACAGCACACATGGCCATCTTCTGAGAGGTGTAATGGCAAGATGTTTAAATAGACTTTTATACTTTAATCACAGCATAAAAGATGGGGTGCAGCGTGCGTGCTAATTGTGAAGTTAAGTGATAGGCACATGGAGGAGTTGTATTGTTCTATCTTCTCTTGCTTATGCTTAAACATTTCTGTAATAAAAAAGGTTAAAGAATAAAAGATGCTGATGACCTCATGAGGACAGGGGACAATAAAGATAGCTGGTTATTATTAATATTGACTCTATGAATATGAGGTTTTATGGTGGGGTACAGTGACACTCCTGTAGTTCCAACCACTCAGGAGCCTCTGGCAGGAGGATTGTTTACACCTAGAAGTTTGAGGTAGCAGTGAGCTTTGAAGACACCACTGTACTCTAACCTGGACAACAGAGAGACCCTGTCTTGAGAAAAGAGTTGGCTTTAGCTATCTCTTGGTAAAGGCATTTCAGGAAGTATAATTACTTTAAGGATAAAAACCGAAGAAGAAAATCTCTTTCTATATAATAAGAATGAAGAAGGAAAGGAGAGACGGACCCAGGTTTTTGAAGATTTTTTTTCACCTTGAAGAAAATTTATTTATTTATTAACATAATTTTTATTAAATCATAATGGTATAAATGTATGGGGTGCAATGTGATTATTTGATATACAATGTAGAATGCTTAAATCAAACTGACATAACTGTCACCTCACTTACTTGTTTTGGTGGTACGACATTTACACTATACTCTTAGTGGCTTTGAAATGTACCCTTGCATTGTGTACCTTAGGTGAGATCCCACCAAATACCTTTCCACCACCTGCCTTCCTCCCTCCCCTCCCTTCTCCCTCATCTGCCCTCCTTTCTGAACTATCTTTGGTTTTATCATTCATATGCATGTGTGTTTTTATATTAGTTTCATAATAGTATTGAGCACACTGGATACGTCTTTCCCATCTAATGGCTTCTAATTTCTCTGTGAATGGAGAGTCCATGGCATCTGCTAAGTAAGTGGAAATGACCTAAGTTTGAGCGAAGTGCAGAAAAGATTTGAAATAGATTTGAGTATCATGGGAGAGAATAGACTAAAAAAAAAGACACACACAAAAAGCATACAAAAACTGACACAACCTCTATTTGTTTTGTTTAGTATCAGTAAGTACCAGAAAATTATTTTTTAAATGAATGAATGAATGATTTCCAGACAGTACTAGGGTTGACCATGAGTTTTATTGCAGTGTCAGTAGACTTATTAGATTTAATCCAAATGTGATGTAATGCTTATAGACAAGCATTACAGGAAAAGACAAACAGATGAGATTTTTTCCAAAATAGGATTAAAGAGGATTACATGAGGCTTATTTGAAGCAGAGATTCTTAAATATTATTTATCAAATAGACCCTGAAGTCTGCCTTGATGAAGGAGATGAAGTCAAAAACTTGGTGGATTGATGAGTGAGTAGAAAAAGTAATGACCTGGAGTTAAAAAAGAAATGACAAATTGAGGGCCTATTCTGAGAGAATAAGAGATTGATGCCAAAGGGCGGAATGCTAAGCTGGTTTACTACCAACTTCACAGATGTTTCTGATGGTTAGTTCTGGGTAAGGCAGTAACTAAACTGGATTGGAGGTGAAGGACCCTAAGATGGGAAGGTGGGGGAATTGAAAGGCTAGGTCACTGGCCAGGCCCTCCACAGGGATGGTGGGCTTCTCCTCTGATGCCTCAGCTCTCTGAGTTCCTCCCCCTGGGCTTCACTCCACCTCTGTCCTCCTCAGGGCCTCCCTAGACTGGGCATTCTTTTTCAGCAACACCAAACTTCAGACACTGCAGGGTCAATGGCGTAACTCTGGATAAGGAAATAGAAGTAAAGTGGGCAGTGCCTGTGGCTCAGTGGCCCCATATACCAAGAGTGACAGGTTCAAACCCAGCCCTGGACAGCTAACACAGCAGTGGCAACTGCAACAAAAAATAGCTGGCTGTTGTGGTGGGCACCTGTGGTCCCAGCTACTTGGGAGGCTGAGGCAAGAGAATCGCTTAAGCCCAAGAGTTGGAGGTTGCTCTGAGCTGTAATGCCTCAGCACTCTATTGAGGGTGACACAGTGAGACTCTGTCTTTAATAAAAAGGAAAAAAAAAAGAAACTGGAAGTAAAGTATGGGGCTGTAGTGGACATGTGTGTGTTTGTTTGTTTGATTTTTCATTTTTGTTTAAACACCTCACACTCAGAAATTGCTTTCTAGAAAAATTACTTTAAGTGCCTTTTAGGAAACTCACCTGAGTTTTGAGTCCCGGTCTATACAAGCGGAATGCCTTCTCTACAGGCCTGTTTTAAAACTACCAGTTTTCACCAAAAGGAGCACTCCATAGGGTGAACCCCTAAATATCTGTAACCTTGATGCACAGTCCAAGACTCACCTCTTGAACATGAACTGCAGGTGTTCTGGGGAAATACCTATGAGAGCTTATGAAGATTGCTCATGCCTTCATCCTGACAGGTGGCTGTCTGTACTAGGGGCAGGGTCGTGCCTGTCCTCATCAAGCATAGATGGAAGGAAGGCACTGAGGTCACCTTCCCTAAAGAAGGGCTACCATGGCTGACAGTAGTCCTGCAATTGCTTTAGTACCCAAAGAACAGCCCCTTGCACATTTCTCCCAGATGGCATCTCACCAATGCCATCAACTGCTCTGCAGTTCCCTGAACAGCTTCAGTGCCGTATGAGACTGGGAAAGAGGGGAGCAGGTCAGGGTCATGCTATGGGCAGACTGGGGCATAAATACCTTTATTCCACCAGCAAAGACATTCTTTTTTTCTCTCTTTTTAATTTTCTTGCTCATTTTAAGGCATTTTTTCTTACTCTCAGCCTCTCAGCTTTATTTTACCTTGGGAATTAAGTGGCTACTTGGGTGACATCCCTGCCACTGATGTCTGGGTGATTGTCTAGCACAGACTTGAACAGTGGCAATACAGGTGAATGGGACAAATCAAAATGGTTGTATTTCAGGCTTTTAGTGCACTTGCCAGAGGTCTGGGCACCTCCCCTTCTTCTAATTGAGGAGTAGAATTATCAGTAAGGAACAGGTGCCCTATTGCCCAGAGTCAAGGAAAGAGGTTTCAGCTGGGAAAAAAGTGGCAAAAGAACCTTGGCAACATGAAAAAAATAAAATAAGACACCCCCAAAAGATAAAAATGGAACTACAGTAGCAAATTTCAACCAGAAGGAAATTGATAGAATGACAGAAAAGGAATTCAGAATATGGATGGCAAATAAGATGACTAGAATTGAAGGGAAAGTTGAATATCTACAAGAAAAAAAATCAAAATTTATTTCTGCAAATTAAGGAAAAGGTCACTAAAGAGTTAGACAACATAAAAAAGGACAAAATAGAACTAAAAGAAATGAAAGAGTTATTCAGGGAACTTCAAAAGAAGCAATCTTCAGGAAAAGACTAAATCAAGGAGAATATAGAATCTTAGAACTTGAAGAAAAGGCTCACACACTAAACTGGTTATTTAAAAAGGCAGAGAAGAGAATTATAAAGCCTGGAAAATCACTTAGAGAGATATGGGACTATGAAAAGTAAACTAAGATATTGATTATAAGTATCCTTGAGAGAGAAGAAGAATGAATTATAAACAAGGAAAATCTATTCTAAGGAATTATGAAGGAAAGCTTCCCTGGTATTGCCAGAGATTCAGACAACCAGATATAACATAGTCATTGAACACCTGGAAAATACATTGCTAATACAGCATCTCTGACACACCCAGTAATCAAGAAAATCAAAATGAAGGAGAAAATTCTACAATCAGCAAGACATAAACAACTCTAATCTGCAAAGGAAATCCCATCAGACTAAGTGCACACTTGTCAGTGGAAACCTTACAAGCCAAAATCCTCTCAAACAGAACAAATGCCTGCCTAGAATTTTATATCCTGCTAAACTAAGTTTCACAATTGATGGAAAAATTAAGTCTTTTTAAGAAGCAAACAAGAATGAATTTGTCATAACCAGACCTGCCCTTCCTGAAAACCATGGAACTACGCTATATATGAATCATCAGAATAACACCCACCAGTGGAAAATCACCCAAAGAAGATAAACTCACAACTATTATAAAACAATAGCACAAAAGAGATAAGTAATATGGTACTACCCAACATCACAAATAGAATAGTGTCCCAGGTATGAATTCTATTCCTCAACATGAGTGGTATAAACACACCACTCCAAAGACAGGATGGCCAGATTGCTGGGATCATGCCTATGATTTATCCTATAAGGGTACATGTGAATCTTTCTAAATGTGGAATGTAAATGTCTTAACACAACAACTATGAGAATGACATGAAGGCTATGTGGCCAATTGGATGAAAGTATTTCAAATTGTATATGGAAACAACACACTGTACCCCATGAAAGTATCAATGTACACAACTATGATTTAATAAAAAAAAAAAAACAAACAAACAAAGACAGGATGGCTGAATGGATGGAACACACACAAGTTTTGTTTCCAGGGAATAGACCTAAACTACAAAGAATCACACTGGCACCATGTGAAAGGTTGAAAAAACCTTTTTTCATGTGAATGAAAACAAAAAGAGCAGGTGTAGCTATTTTAGCTATTTTTATATCAGTCAAAATTGACTTTAAGTCAACATTGGTAAAGAAAGATCAAGGTGGTCCTTATATAATGGGAAAGGGAGAAATTCATCAAGAAGCATGGCAAAGTCTAACCTAACACAGGATCTCCCAGATACATCAAGAAGACATGGCAAAGTCTAACCTAACACAGGATCTCCCAGATACATAGAACAAATTTTGAAAGGAAATAAATAGTAGCATTGTAATTTCCAAGGCCTTTAATGCATCAGTGTCAAAACTGAACAAATTACCAAAGAACAAGATAAGTAAACACTAGACTTAATGAGATCCTAAAACAATGGACCTATAGTCATTTGTAAAACATTCTAATCCCAAACTATTGAATGTGAATTTTTCTCATAAGCACATGGGATATTTTCCAGGATTAATCATAACTTACTCCACAAAACATATCTCAGGAAATTTTAAAAGATCAAAGTCATACCAAGTATTTTTGTTCATATAATAGTGGAATAAAATGATAAATCAATTCCAAGAGAAACAATCAGTTCTACATAAAGTCATGGAAATTAAACAGCCTTCTGCTGAATGATTATGGGGTCAATAAATTAATATGGAAATCAAACATTTCCTCCACCTATACAACAAACAAGACACAAACTAGCAAAATCTGAGATTCGGCAAAAGCACTCTTGTGGGGAAAATTCATAGCTTTCCAGACCTGCATCAAAAAGTCAGAAAGATCACAAAT
This sequence comes from Otolemur garnettii, assembly GCF_000181295.1. Taxonomy (NCBI): domain Eukaryota; kingdom Metazoa; phylum Chordata; class Mammalia; order Primates; family Galagidae; genus Otolemur; species Otolemur garnettii. The sequence continues at coordinate 11,045,146 of NW_003852454.1, read as the reverse complement.
TAGTAGCACAATATCACATGCCAAGGAACTAGGAAAGGGGCAACAAACCAGACCCAAAGGCAGCAGAAGAAAACAAGTAACAAAGGTCACAGCAGAACTCAGTGAAATGGAGCACATTTATTACTGGGGAGCTTTCCCACTCGCCAGTGGTCAGGTTGTTACCAGATGGTTAATTAACAGTGCCAAGATCCTGTGCCTGGAATATCTCCCTAGATCTGCTGAGTGTGGAGAAATGTTCCAAATTCTTCATCCTTTTGTCCTAAGGCTTTTTTGCTCCGTCTCTGAAATTCATTTTCCTACCTGTGGGCTCCTGTCTAGCCTCACCTTGCCTTACTGGCATGTTTGGCCCATAGCCATGGGCTGGTACATTCTTCTTCTGACTTGCTTTGGTTATGCTGATTTGAGGGGGAGCCAGGAAAGGCTGCCTGCCAGGTGAGACTGTCTGCAGGTTCTCTGTCATCTCAGTGTCAGTGGGTGACTGTCTTAGGGATCCCTGTCTTCCTTTGCCCACAGATGAGGTGACACGGAACATATGATCCAAGCTGGAAACTGAAGAAAAAGATTTAGAGCTTCTTGGAATGGGCTTGGAGATTCCATCTTTGGAACCCACCCCAGAAATAAGGTGGTTAGAAGAGGCAAAGTTAGAATAAGAAAAAGACTTTACTGAGTCCTTCAAGTTAACAATCTGTGTAGCTTCAAGGTAGTTGGGGAAAAGGCCCCACATCATCCTCTGATGAAAAGTCTTAATATGGTCTTCCAACTTCTCTTTCAGGCTGGGGCCAAGAATGCAAACCTCCTGTGAAGTACTCTGCTGCGTGTCCTCACCCATCAATGTTACCAAATTACAGTGCTTTATTTGGCTGTGAGATTTCTCAGGAAGACATATTGTAGGATACTGTGAGTTATGCACAGTCTTAGAAATATGGCACTCATTGACTTCCTCAAACTTTTTGCTCATTTGTATTCTCTGGCCATTCTCAAATTGTTTCTTCTGAGCTAAGCACACACTAGATCCCCTGGAATAGCTCCCTGACACACTCACCATGTTAGATGCCAGACCTTTATATGAATATCTCTCTGGGTCACTCAACAGATCATCTTTTATGCCATTCTTCAGGCTATGGCCCTGATCCTTCCTCACATCCTTCTTTGGCAGAAATGTTTCTGAACGTCTGCCTTGGGAGCTTCTGGAGTGACTCAATCCAAAGCTCTCTGGATCTTCACCACTCTGACTTTTGTAGGAAGAGAGTCTATAATGATGCTTAGACTCAGATGTCTCAGGAGAGCCCCTCCAGGGATTTAAGAGTGACACAGACTCAAGGACCCTGCGGGGCAGGCCCCACCGGTGTTGGATGAGCCTCTTTTGAAGGTGGTGCTCTAGTTTTTTCCTAAGTTCACTGCTGAGAGGAAAATCTCCAAGTAGAATAGAGAAGGAAACATGAGCCTTGGAGGACTGGTTGACCATGCTAAGTTTGGGAGGTGTAGGGCTCAAGTCTGCCTGACATTTCTTGACCACGGAGGGCAAACCCCACTGAGCTTCCTGTTGTTTCTGGAGCACGTTCCATTCTACATGGCAAATTTCAGATGGTATAAGGCACTGGGCCTCATTCTGGGGTTTATGGACACATACTCCACAGAACCTCATCTCAGACAGAGGCTCAGGTGGTGGGATTTGGAGTGGGGATTGCAGCTGGGTCTGGGACTGGCCCTGAGTTACCTCCAAGGTCTTAGAATGCAGGGGCTGCTGATGCAGGTGCAGCTCCTTTGCTCTGTCCTTGTGGGTGCACAGAGGAAGGGGAACTGCTGAATCATGCTCATCAGAAGTTGAGGCGGACATGTTTGCTGGAAGATTTGGTGGGTAGTCTGACCTACGTTGCTCCAGGAAAGAATCGATTTTGTTTTCCTTTCTGTTTAGCAGCAAGAGGTCACTCTTCCTCTTAATATTTTTCTCCAAGAGTGCCATAGAATCAGGGCTGGGAAGAGAAAGGTTACCACATTCTATGACAGTGGCTGCAGATTCTCCCACAAAAGAAGTCACAGAAGGGTGAGGGACATGAAGCTCTTGCCTGGAATCACATGGTGACAAGTTGGAAGGGAACAAGTGCTTGGTATGAGCTAGCCACAGAAAGAACTCTGAAGTTGAAAAAATTGAACGATCAGTGCCTCTGATTATTGGGACATAAGGGAGAGAGTCAGCTCCGTCTGGAGAGGGAAGCCCCAGAACGAGGTTTGACAAGAGGGGAATAGACGTAGATGGAATCACAGTTGAATTGTCTGGTGCTGGTGAAGCAGACGGTGGTGAGATGTGATGCTGACCATAGGGATCAGTAGAATCCATTGTCTGGGATAAATTTGATAAAGTGTCAACATCCTGGATAAACTTGGGTTTGAATGTGAAGATGGTCTTTATGGACAGACTAGTTGCTGTAGACAGATCAGTATCTGCTTCCTGAGTGTGATGTGGTGGGGAAGAGGGAATGGTCAGTATCTGAACCCCAGAACTGTCCATGGGGAACTTAGAATGCAAGAGAGGAGCAGGTTCTGGGGGCAGAGAATCATCCAGAGATGGGGGTGAAAGTGAATTAGGTAATGGGGCCATCAGGTTTGCTGATATGGTGGAAGGTGGAGGTGGAGGTGGAGGTGGAGGTGGAGAAGGATCCGGTGGAGGGGCCGGCATTAGGTTTCCAAAAGAGCTTTCTATGAGGGTGGAGCCCAGAGTATAGGATGAGTCTGTGTGGGAGTATTCAGAATCTGAAGATGACACGGAGATGTCAGTAGTATCTTCCAGACACTTCAGTAACTGCATTTTCACAATCTCTTTTGGTTTGCTGCTATAGATGTCACAAAGATGTTTTGGTTGAAACAGTTGCTGGAATGTGATGGTGTCGCAGTCCTCACCCCAGGGGCTGCAGAGGATAGGACAAACAGAGCTGCAGCCAGGACCAGAGCAAGGAAATGGGGGCTGCTGGCCTTGTGGGGGTGGGGCCCCTGAAACCTGCTCCCCCCTTACCTCATCCCCCCACCCCTGACATCACAGTTCACTCCATGGCCTCTCCCCAAGGCTTTCACTCCCGTCCCCCTTCCCACAGACACCCCCTCCCATGACTGTAGCAGGTGCACTGAATCCCTGAATGCATAGAACATGCTTTTAAAAGGGACCAGGAGAGAAGGGGAAAGATTAATCACCTTATCAGGATAGAAACCGGCTGCATGCCTTCCTTTCTGCCTCCTTGACGAATTCTCCTTCCTGAGAAACCAGGAGATTAGGTTATATGTAAGGAAAGTAGAGGCAGAAGGATCATACGGGACTCCCCTTATGGGAGACCCTTGGGATATTAAAGTCACATCAGCAGACAAGGTCAATCAGCAGAAACGGCCAAATGGTCAGCAGTAATATTAGCAAGGTTCACACGTGTATGTGGCCTCATTTAGAAAGTACATTGTCCCACATGCGTATCAAAACCACCATGTGAAGCCCAGACACCAGTGTTCAGGTCAAAGAGGAATCTGAGTACCCAGGAAATCAAAGTGCTTATGCAAATTCAGGGGACAGAAGTTTCAACTCCACGCCAGTAATCCTTCCTTGACATCTTTCTTACGTGGCCATCAGCTGGGCAACACCCAATGCCCACAGATGGGCAGAGCAGGGACTCTGCGAAGTGTCTCAGGTCTCATTGGCATCCGTGAGTGCCTCCCCTCGTGCTATTTTCCTGGAGAGACTATCTAGCAAGTGACACCCTCAGAGATCATGGACCTGGGACCTCAGAGAAGAACAGGAAAGCTCACCTTGCAGAGACTAGGGCGAATAGACAGAGCCTTACCTCTTGATTTTCCAAGTTTTCGCCTCCTGTTGGCTATTCGCTGTGGGGGAAAATAAAAAGAAAACAGTGAAGTCTGGACTCAAATCTCTTCCTCCTCTTCTCTAAGAAGCTAAGACATCCCTTGTTCATGAGCAATATGACTCTCCATCTTAATTAATAGGGATTGTTCATTTGTCAATTTTTAAAGTGATAAAATATTTCTATTTTTTTTCCTTTTTGAAAACTCAATTCAGGATTTTGTCTAAAAAAGTCACTTGTTCTTAGAAGTCCTGTGCTCAAGGACAGAATCAGAAGCCAACTGCCACCTGTGCCCCCTTGTAGGCCCCTGTGTCCTGGGGACAGCTCAGAGGCTCTCAGCATTGTTCATCTCTTCTCATCAATCCAGCTTGAAGGAAAGCTGGGTCAAGTGACCCTTGATGTGGGAAAGTGTCAAGAGAGACTGTTTTGCTTTAAAACTAACACTTCCAAAAATATGCCAGATCAGTACCGCAAAACCACTGTGTTTGGGGGTTTTATCCTCCACCACCCCGATAGGCAACCTGTGAGCCTGAGCTGGAAACCTCCATCCTCCTGAGCCCGTAGCTCTGCCTGACCTCTTCCCTAGAAGAGGGATATTCTAGCAATCTCTACGCCAGCCAGACTCATTTAGACACGTGGGAATAGAGATGAGAAGAACCGACAAATAATCTCTCCTGGATGTTCCTTACCTTGTGGATTTCTTTGTTTTCCCAGGTGAATGCTAAATATGATTTCATCATCCGGTACCACATGTAAAATAAAAGCAATCCCAGGCCACCCAGGAAGGCAAGTTGGGGGTACACATCCAACACAGCTAAGCCGCAACTCAGCCATTGCTCAGCCTGGGTGCTCAGAATATGGACAATGGTGTCCATCATCCTCCCCGCAAAGCTGCCTGAAGCAACTGAGTGCTGGGGGTGCCCACGCTGGGCTGTAGCCCCAGGCCTGCATCACAGAGCACAGCAGAGTCACAGAGGCTTTCTGGGGTGGCAGAGGGGATGACAGGAAGAGGGTGTGGCACAACCCCCCTTCCCAGCCCACCAGATCCTCCTCCCCTCCTGGGCTCTCAGCGTCCCTCTGCCTCTCCTGCTGTCTATAACTCCACTCTGTCTTCATATTATGTATTTTCCTAAGGGAAATTTTCTGTTTGTTTCATCCATATTCCAGATAGTACCTGAATCCCCTGGTATCAGGCAGAGCTCTTGACTGGGACTTTGAAAGTCTGAAACAGCACCTGAAATTTCTGCTTGTACCAGATATTTATACTCTCAGGATCACACGTATCCTCAAATCCATGCTATCTACAGGGTGCTCTTGCCTTACACCAACCCAGATATTCATATACACTTACTTAGTTTTTTGAATGTAGAATAGCAAATTTTTTGTTTTGCATCCAGTCAATACTATTTTCAGAGGAGCTGACTCAAATAATTAAAACTGATAATTATTAAACATCTATAAAACTAAAATAAGTGTAAAATAAATATATATAAATAAAATTTCAAATGATCTTGGGAGTAAATTTATAACACTTATTTTTCTGAAGTTAGTGAAGCTTAAACTGTGTAGAGACTTTGTGGATATACTCGATACACACACACCCCCTTTGAAAAATCAGTCCAGTATTTTCAAATCTAGGAATTAATCATCTCCTGGTTTTATTTCAACATTACTTTCACTGTGTTTTCAACACTTTTTCAAACCCTACCTAAAATATCAATGGTCCCAGCCCTCTACATCAATTTCATAGTGGGTGTCTGAGTTCTCAAGCCAGGCATAAGTCACAATGTGGTGGGCTACTGAGAGTCCCTCTGTCCTTGATGGCAGGGCAGGACCTAACAGTGGCATAGCCTTAGGGCAGAATCTAAGCCCCAGGAGAATCTGATCATCCTGTGGGCCATAGAACATGGTCTTTTCCTATGAATGCCTTGGCACCAAAAAAAAAAAAAAAAAGCTGGACAAGCTCTGCTCTAAAGAATCACCCTGCAAACGTCCAGACATCAACTGCCTACTGCCAGCTCCCTCTGGAGGAGGCTGTTCCCCTGTTCTTGGCTCCCAGTGCCAAGAACCAGCACTGGTGCCTAGCTGATGACAGAGTGACCACAAACACAAAATGACCACCAACATACATTTATTACAAAACAAAGCACACAAACCATAACAAAAATACATCTCAAAGAGCAAGACGGACCCTGTCTCTTCTCTTCTCATCTTGTCTGTGAATGGAGCAGAGACCTGAAGTCTGAGCGCACACATTTTATAAGCTAACTAAGCCACCCTGTTTGTCCTGCCTTACCCCTGGCAGGATTGGCTGTTGCCTTCGACCTTTGGGGTATCTCCCAGGTTGGGGTTACATTGCAAACTTCTTTTTTTTTTTGAGACAGAGCCTCAAGCTGTCACCCTGGGTAGAGTGCGGTGGCATCACAGCTCACAGCAACCTCCAACTCCTGGGCTCAAGAGAGTCTCCTGCCTCAGCCTCCCAAGTAGCTGGGACCACAGGCATTCACCACAAGGCCTGGCTATTTTTTGGTTGCAGCCGTCATTGTTGTTTTGGCGGGACCGGGCTGGATTCGAACCTATCACCTTAGGTGTATGTGGCTGGCGCCTTAGCCACTTGAGCCACAGGCATCGAGCAAGACTGCAAATTCCTTAATACGCACACACTTATCCCCAACCTTCCCACTGGGCATTGAAACTTGCAAATTTATATGATTATATAAATTCATATAATTTATAAATTATATGATAAGGGCTTCAATGGGCCCAAGCCAAGGTCACAAGGGGCTCCTCACCATCTGCTCCCGCTGGGGAACAGTCCCCAGCCGGTAACTGGTTCCTACTCTCCTGTCTCCGCCCAGGCCCAGCCCTCTGGCCCTGCCAGTCAGGGAGAGCAGCCCGGGGCCGGGGAGGCCGTGGGCACCGCAGACCCTGAGTGCGGCGCTGCCTGTGAGCAGCGGCCTCCCGGCTGCTGGAGCTCTCCGGACCACCCAGGCTGATCAGGGAGCTGCCTCCGGGGCTTCCTCCTTCCCCGCGAGGTTGGGCCTGTTTGGCATTGCCTGGCTGTGCTCGGATTTGGAACAGCACCCGAGACCTGTCACGCTTTATTCAGGCTTTTCTTGTCCGATTTAAATAATCCCAACATCCCCCCACTCCTTTTCCTATCTCATCTTTCCTCAACTCTTTGTCATCATGGTATCATTAAACTTCCCAGTGCTCTAGAGGTTAGGGAGATTCCGCTTTGTTGTGAGACCCAAGACCAGATTCCGTGATAGCCACTGGCACAGTCAGTGGCAATAGTCACAAAACGATATTCACTTCCAGAGGGGATGGCGCAGAGAAGGGCCCTTGGCAAACTTGACTTCCACATCACAGATGCATCCTCTTTAATTGCTGTATCTGTATTTCCTTAGTATTTAGATACCACTGAAATATCGCAAAGGCAGCAGCCCACAGCTGTGGTGTTTCCTGGAGGCTGCGGTGGGCAGCAGGCCGCAGAGATAGGGTGTGGCAGGAGCACTGGGACCAGGGGACTGAGTTTGCTGTGTGTAGCCCAAGTCAAAGATTCAGAGACAGACATGGGAATGGGGCTGTAACAGAACAGCAAGGAGAGTCCAGAGCAAACCAAGTGGAGGCGGAGTTACTTGTGTGGTGGTGAGACCTATGCTGCCGGGGATGCGAGCACTTGCTGCCCATGGCTGCTGAGCAGTTGGAGGACAGTGGTCGGTCCCCACAGATACGGCTGAGTGTAAAATACTCACTGTGTTGCCAAGATTAGTGAAGTGCATATATGTTTTTATAATATACATTTAATAGTGCAAAACAAATCATTAATACATGCATAATAACATATTTGATGGTATTTTGGATACTTTGGTTTTTTTTTTTTTTACTTCAGGAGAATTTATTTCAGAATATGATTCTGGGTACGCACATAGCAGTTACATAATTTGATTTTGTCCGTTTTAAGTCAAAGTTTAGTTTTCCTTCTTTATGAACACCTAGGCATTGACCAACTAGTGTTAAATAAGTGTGCTGCTTGTTTTGTTCTACCATTCTTGCAGTACTTAGGAGAATGATGCCCGATTCCCTCCAGGTTGTTAAGAACCCTTAAGGTTGACTGGAATTCCCTGGTACACATATCTCACATTTTGTTAATCCTTTCGTGTATTGATGGGCACTTGGGTTGTTTACGCGTCCTTTTGATTGTATGGGTGGCACCTGTGGCTCAAAGAGGTAGGGCACCAGCCGCATATGTGGAGGTGGCAGATTCAAACCCAGCCCTGGCCCAAAACTGCCAAACACCTCCCCCCCCAAAAAAACAAAAAACCACATCCTTCTGATTGTGAATTGTGCTGCAATTCTAGAACATTCTAGCACAAGTGTCTCTGTTACAAAATGTCTTTTTTTCCTTTGGATAACTACCTGGTAGAACCATTGTAAGATTAAATGATAGGTCTGCTTTAAGTTCATTGAGGAATCTCCATACTACTTTCCAAAAAGGTTATACTCCCACCATGGTGGGATCACACCAATAATGCAAGGGTACATGTCAGATCTATCAGTATAGAGTATAAGTGTCTTGACACAATAATTAAGTAAATGAGATGAGGTATGTATTAACCAGTGTAAACATTCCTAATTCTATATGAAATCAGCACATCGTACCCCATAAATGCATTAATGTAAACATTATCTATGTGTTTATGATTTAATAAAAACAAAACAAAACAAAACAAAAGTTTGCACTAGCTTGAAGTTTCAGCAACAGTGAACGAGTGTCCTTTCTGTCCACATCCACACTGTCATCTACTCCTGGATATTTATGACATTCTCACCTGGATTAGGGGATACCCCGTTGTGGTTTTGATTTGCATTTCCCTGATGATTAGAGATGTTGAGGGTTGTTTCATGTGTTTGTTGGTCCTCAGTGTATCTTTGTCAGAAAAGTTTCTTTTCTTTGGATACATAATATAGTTTTACTTTTTTGAAAAGATTTTTCCACCAAGAAATTTAAATTATGTATGTGGTTTATATCTCTACTGGACAGCACAAATTTAGACAGTGCTTTCCAACATGCTTGAACGTGTACCCCATAGGTAAATTTAATTTAAGTTTGTCTTTAATATTTATTTTAAAACAACAAATCTGCCAAACTGTAAAAAGATGGTATATTTTGGAAAATGTATGGAAAAAGAGAAATTACGAAAAGGCAAAATAAGGACAGAGATAGAAATTCTCATACTTTCTTTCAGCTCTCCAGTAGATCATGTGATTCACCATTTTGGAAACTTAAAAATAACTGTATTTGCAGCCTGGTGTCTCAGCCAACTATATAGTCATTTATGGATAATCCTGCTAGGCTTACAGGAGCAGATAGAAGGAATCCAGGAAAAATGCTTACTTGTAAGTATATTTAAATCATATTTAAAATTTCATGTTGGGTTAAAATATACTGTTGTATTAAATCTTTTTAGTACTTATGAAAAAAGATTAAAGTAACATAAACTTAACATTTGATCTTTGCCTTTTTATCTAGTCTATAGAAGATAAGTGGTAAGATGGGCAAGATTATAAATCTGAGACTAATGTACACTTGATAGCTAATTTCTCTATTTGCGAAGAAGAAAATTAGGGAAAGATTTTTAAAAAGCTTATAGAGGATATTTCAGATGTGTCCTGCTTTATTAAATAGGAATAAGTTCCCAATTATCTCAAATGTAAGGCAATATGTCCTTAGCACGTACATTATTTTTCTTGTAAAAATTAGGATCAGGGACTCTTAAAGCTGGCAGGAAAATTAATGATCATCCTCTCCACCTTTTATTTTAAAGGTAAATAAGTGGAAGCCCATGAATTCTAACAGCCTGGGGGTACGTGGTGCGGGTAACTAGGGCTGGTGGCAACCCCCGTCCTGCCTGTTTTCCATCCTCTGGCCTTTCTCAGCCAGTTTTATTTTCTGAATTCAGAACTCTAGTACCTTCACACAGACAGATTTGTTTTTGTTTTTGTTTTATTACCTTGCTTTGATTATTCCATGTTCTTTCCATTAAACAACAGTTTTAGAACTCACACATAAATACATTGTGTTCAAATTTTTACTAGCCCAGGATCACATATGGCATGTCTGAATAGGCTGAATTTCCAGATGGTGTAGGCAGGGTCTCAGTTAATAAGGTTACACTGAGTACCACAGCCGGGACGCAGCTCCCATGTCTGCAAGCCCATCCCCTGCACACACTTCATACCTTTACTTTGTCCTGAGATTAAATAAATCATTAGGAACTCTCCAAACACCTCAATATGTTTTCTTATGATCAACTATACTGTTATGTCAAAATATTTATCTTGTTCATTGTAACAGTAATGGTGTGGGCAACACTCAATAATATCCTACCATACTTTCCCTGCTGATATTGTAAATGGAGTGAAGCAGATGTTCATATAAATTATAAACCACTTTTTGAAGTGCACAAGTAAACATTGAATTTCCAATTGTATTAAAAAGTAGCACAGGTTGTTATAATAAATTAATATAAGATAAAAAGAAGAAAATCATTTGGTGATTATGGCTTTTACTACCTTCAGACAAAATTTTATAAGCCCATTTTGTTATTTATAAAGATTTAAAAATATTAAAATAGTTTTACTTTTTGTGTTTATTCAAATCAAATGCAATCATTTCTCTGTGCTTACTAGAATTGGTAAAGAATAGCTAGTGTTAAATGTTGCAATACAAGCTTTCTGATCAAATTGTGTTAAAACAGACAAACAGGCCATGTTAATCACAACATCCGGCTATGGTTTCATTTAGGGCATAACCAGAAAAAAGGTCAGCTTTGCAATTCACTTGTATGTTTGTTAAGCATTAAAGTATCTTTTAATTCCATGATAGCTAAATCATTTTCTTTTGAACCATTGATCAGACACACACATGCATTTTAATTAAAATGCTATATGATTCAGGCTTAGCTGCAAATTTGCTATTTAACCTTTCGTATGACTTACTCTGTAGCTACCTGTGTTATAGAATTTTCAGCAGGGCAGGGGCGGCTTATGCCTATAATCCAGAGACTTGGGAGTCTGAAGTGGGAGGAAAGCTTGAGGTCAGGAGTCTGAGATTGGCCTCAGTAGCAGAATGAGATCATCTCTAAAATTTTTTTTTTTCAAATATTAGCCAAGCAAGGCTGGTGTGCACTTGTAGCTCCTGCTACTGGGAAGACTGAGGTAGGATGAACACTTGAGCTTGGGAGTTCAAGGCTGGCAGTGAGCTGTGATTGCACTACTGAACTCCAGCCTTGGAGTGAGACACAATTTCTTTAAAAAATATATTTTTTTCGTATCATCATTAAACAGAAGATTTTGAGAAAGTTAATGATCTGATGGACAAAGGAAATACTGATGCTCTGAGACTGAGAGGTTTGTTCCTGGCACTGGTTTCATCTGCTTTGTTTACCTTTTTTAATGTGGTTATAAGAAAATATTAAGTTGCATATGTGTGTTGCTTATATTTCCATAAGATGATGTTACTGTAGCATATCTTAAGTGGGCTTATGTATAAAGTATAAAGTAGACTAAAAACTACTCTAATCATGATGGTATTTGATTTTCTAAGACTTCTTGGAAAAGTTACCCCAATGGAGTGAAGCAGTTTAATTGTACGAAAGTTTGGTTTGGATTCATTAGTGTAAAAGTTTAGTGTGTGTGGTTGAAGAGGATTATTTTTAATTTCTTACAAAGAGTTTTTCTATAGTCAGCAGCTAATTATAGAAATTCATTTATTAAATACATCATAAATGATTAAATAAATCCAAAGTAAAATGAGATAAAACAAGCTTTTCAGAAAATAAAGTATTTAGTGAATGTTATATGTTTTAAAAATTAGAAATGGGTAATAAAAGTAAAGAACAAAAGAAAAATTGAGTATCTTTAATCCCCAAGTCCAAAATGCTCCAAAATCCAAAACTTTTTGAGTGACAACATGACACTCAAACTTTACACATTCTGGATAAGATACTGTTATTTTTGCTTTCTGATTGTACACAAACTTTGTTTCCTGCACAAAATTAAAAAATTATATAAAATTACTTTCAGCTATCCTTATGAAGTGTGTACGGAAGTATCATCAATGAATTTTGTTATTATATATGAGTCTCATCACCTACATATCTTATTATATACATGCAAATACTTCCATATTAAAAAAAAATTAGAAATCGAAACTATTTCTTGTTCAAAGCGCAGCAAGCATCCCTAGAACCATGATGTGATCACTACACAGTATTAATGTAGGTCCTAAGATAAGCCTGTTGACAAAACCAGGTTTCTATTTATTGTATGGAGTCTCTGTGCTGATGTCCAGTATACCATGTACATGCCCAGAGGTTTCCACAGGACTCAGAGGTCCAGAAGGCCATGGGTGGGTCCAAGGCTGCAGGTTCCTCCCCTTATAATTTATGCTAAAAGCCCTGCAGATTGAAAAATTAGTACATTTACCTCTTTATACTCACTGCTGAGATGTTGATAGCCATATTTGTGGTCAATCTTAAGTGACTCTCTGAAGAAATAGGCCTTGACACATTGCAATTCCAGCCTCACGGTAGATTTAACTAATTCTTCTCCACTTATGTTTCTCTTACTCCAAATTATTAAGTTGAGAAGATATCAGAAGAAAGTCATAATATATGTTACAATCTCTAAAATAATTCCTGAACAACTCATTGCCTACAGTGCCTTTTCCCCAGTTTGAGCAAACACAAGCTGCCCTAGCTCAGGAAGCCCAGCAGGCTCTTGTACACCATCAAGGCAGCATCAGGTAAATATAGTTGGCCCCTGTGTTCATGGTTCTGCATCTCTGGATTCACTAAGTAAGAATCAAAAACATTTGAAAAACAAAAAATGCATCTATACTAAACATGTACAGACGTTTTTCTTGTCATCACTTCCTAAGCAATATAGGAAATAACAATTCTTCACATAGAACTTACCAGGTATTAATAAACAATCTATTAATAGAAGGGATTTAAAGTATCTGGAGGATGTGTGCAGGTTATAGGCAGATGCCACTTTATAGGAAGGACTTGAACAGCAGAAGCACCTGCGACAAATGGCTGTTGCATGTTGAGAAGTGTAGGGAACATCCCACCTAATGACTAAGGCTATAACAATTTCAAAATAGAATTTGGTTTTTTACTCACATGCCGGAGTTAGGAAATCATTACTTCTGAGAGAGCAATTGCTATAAGAAGGCCACAGAGGTGGCCATAATTAGGAGCTGTGTAGCCTTGGGTCCCACTACCTGCTTTGTGACTCTCTTTCCTTGTAAGTAAAAATAGACTTAATAAATCATGCCTACTTTTCAGGATTCTTGTAATTAAACTGCTGCAGTCAATAAATCACAGTTATTGTTATTAAGGTAATAACTAAATGGTGACATTTATTCAGTAACAAAAAACACCGGGCCCCAGGAGGAGGACTGCCACAAAGCAGGGAAGCTCGACTCTGCCAAAGATGGACTCTAACACGTCGCCCTTTTGACTGGTTTTACTCAGCGAAATCTCCAAAGTTCCTACTACCTCAAAAATAACCTGTTTATGAATGTCTGATTTCTTTCTTTTTTTTTTTTATTGAATGGTAACTATGTACATTAATCCACTTCTGGGATACAGTGTGGGATTTTCACACACAATCTGAAACACTTCCATCAAACTGGTTAACATAGCCTTCGTGTCATTTTCTTAGTTATTATTTTAAAACATTCACATTCTGCTCTTAGAAAGATTCACTTGTACCCTTGTAAGATAAACCTCAGAAGTGATCCCTCCAATCC
>NW_003852454.1:11024210-11026797 GCF_000181295.1 Otolemur garnettii | reverse complement strand
TCCTGGGCTTCTTCAAAAGCTTTGTCTTCAGAGTCAGAGATCCTTTCTTCTGCCTGTTGCACTCTGTTATGTAGGGATTCCACCGTGTCTTTCAGATCCTTGAGGGCTGCAACTTCATGTCTCAGTGTTTCAAAATCTTTGATCATTTTATCTTTGAAATCCTTGAGTTCTTGAGACATCTTTTGAATAATTTCTTGAGAAATCTTTTGAATAATTTCTTGAACTCTTAATTCCTTCTTTTCTTCCATTCTGTTAATCTTATTTGCTATCCACATTCTGAACTCGATTTCTGACATCGCAGCCATTTGCTTGTGGATGGGGTCTTCAATTGTGTCTGCCCCATTTTCCCTTGGAGGAGTTGATCTACTCTGGTTATTTGAGTTGCCAGAGTTTTTCCACTGATTCCGCCCCATGCTGAGTTTACCTTGTTTGGAGGCCTTATCAGACCCGTTCATTTGGTGGCTTCTTTTGGTTGCCCAGAGAGATAGGCCGAGTGTGTCTGTTGTCTTCTCCCAGTTCTCGGGTGCTGGGGCAACTGGGGTGCAGTGGAACGGTAGCAGCTGCACAGGAGTGTGCGTGGCCAGATTACACCTCGATCAGCCTGCTGGGGTGACCGGGGACAGGAGACCAGCAGCAGCCGGATCAGTCCTATTTCTGCTCCTCCGGGGCAACTGGTGGAACAGGGGAACTGTAGTAGCTAGATCAGTCTTAGTTCAGCACCCTGGAGCTGCCAGGGGGTGGCGAAATGGCAGTGGTAGTGCAGGGTATGTGAACAACTAGATTAGTCCTAATTCAGCCCCGCCAGAGTAGCTGGGGGCGAGCAGATGACTCCCTGACCATCGCCCATTGGATGCATAAGGCACTAGCAAGCCGATCTGTGCCCTCCCATCGCAGGAGCCCAGAGTGGGGAACTCCCCCACTTCCATCTGTGGGAGATATGTGGCTCTAGCAAACAGTTCTGGGTCCGCCCAGAGTGGTAGACCCCTCCACCATCACCTGCAGGGTGCATGTTGCTTTAGCAAGCAGTTCTAGGCCCACCCAGCTTGGAGGGCTGGAGCTGGGAACTCCTCCCCTGGCCCCCGTGGGGTATGCATGTCTCTAGCAAGCTGTTTTGGGTCTATCTGGAATGGAGGACTCCTCTTCCATTGCCCACGGGATTCCTGCAGCCCTAGCAAGCAATTCTGGGCCTGCCGAGAGCTGGAGCCTGGGGCAGGGATCACCTCTGCCGCTCGTGAGGTGTATGACTCTAGGAAGCAGTTTTGGGCCCGCCCTGCTCTGTGAGGGCAAAGGGACCCACCCAGCAAATGGGTTAGTCTGGGGAGGTTAATACCTCCTCCCCCCTTGCACCCTGTCACTCATAATCTCCCAGGTCTGTGGCCCTATTCACTCCAGTAGGCCACTGCTCCCAGGATTTACAATTTGCAAAATCAGCCAGGAATCTGAGTTCGGTAGAGGGGCCTTGCTTCTGTCCAGCTAGGTTTCTCTGCAAGTCCTTGTTTTCAGCTCTGGGCAGCAGACAAATAGCAATTTACAGTCAGGTGTCAATTCTAGCCTCTGCCCACCCACTGCCTTTGTCTGAGGGGGATTACACCCTGAGGGTTGGTGCTTTACTTATGAAAGTTCTCTGCGTTTTACCTATGGCTGCTGTCCTGAACCTCTGTTTGTTCTCCTGACGTCTGTGCCACAGTCAGCACAGAACAGCACCATCCCCTTCCCCCTCCACTTCTCTCAAGGAGGTGCCCAAGAATCTGGACTCCAAACCTCGGATTGAGTAGGTGGGGACTCCTCAGAGTTCAATGTTGCAGGTGGGGAATATATACAGTTTTATATAGTTCAAACCTTCCCTCATCCATACACCTGGGGTGCCCCTTTGAATAGTCCTTGGGTGATCTGCCAGGTTTAAGGGGTCCAAATCAGTTGTCCCAGTCAGCACCCATTTCAGGTGGAAGAGTTCAAATGTCTCTGGGAGCTAGATAAGAGGGGTCTGCTTTCAGCTCAGATATAACTTGCTTCAGTGCTCCATGAGGGCAAAGGGACCCACCTGGAAAATGGGTTAGTCTGGGAAGGTTAATACCTCCTTCCCCACCTTGCACCCAGGCACTCGTAATCCCCCAGATCTGTGGCCCTATTCACTCCAGTAGGCCACTGCTCCCGGGATTTATGACTGGCAAAATCAGCCAGAAATCTGAGTTTGGCAGGGGGGCCTTGCCTTCTTTAAATTAGGCTTCTGTCCAGCTCGGTTTCTCTGTAAGTCATTGCATTCAGCTCTGGGCAGCAGACAAATAGCAATTTACACACAGGTGTCAATTCTAGCCTCTGCCTGCCCACTGCCTTTGTCTGAGGGGGATTACACCCTGAGGGTTGATGCTACACTTATGAAAGTTCTCTGCGTTTTACCTGCGGCTGCTGTCCCGAACCTCTGTTTGCCCAGAGACGAGGCTAGAATGGCATCAGTTTGCAGCTCAGGATGCCACTGTTTCTGTATTGGCATTCCCCGAGCCAACCTTCTCTCCTCACTCCTGTACCACAGTCAGTATAGAACAGCACCAGCCCTTTCCCCCTCCAGCTTTCCCAAGGAGATGCCCAA